>NW_016108102.1:171253-176750 GCF_001604975.1 Cebus imitator | reverse complement strand
TGAATCCAGCAGCACATCACAAATCTTATTCACCATGATCAAGTCAGCTTCATCCCTGGGATGCAAGGCTGGTTCATCATATACAAATCAATAAAAGTAATCTGTCACATAAACAAAACCAAAGGCAAAAACCACATGATTATCTCAATAGATGCAGAAAATGCTTTTGACAAAATTCAGCAGCCTCCATGCTAAAAACTCTCAATAAACTACATATTGATGGAACATATATCAAAATAATAAGAGCTATTTATGAAAAACCCAAAGCCAATATCATACTGAAAGGGCAAAACCTGCATGCATTCCCTTTGAAGACTGGCACAAGACAAGAATGCCCTCTCTCACCACTCCTATTCAACATAGTGTTGGAAGTTCTGGCCAGGGCAATCAGGCAAGAGAAAGAAATAACAGATATTCAATCAGGAAAAGAGAAAGTCAACTTGTCTCTATTTGCAGATGACATGATTGTATATTTAGAAGACCCCATCATCTCATCCAAAAATCTCTTTAAGTTGATAAGCAATTTTAGCAAAGTTATAGGATACAAAATCAATGTGCAAAAATCAGAAGCATTTCTATACACCAATAACAGAGAGCCAAATCATGAGTGAAATCCCTTTCACAATTGCTACAAAGAGAATAAAATACCTAGGAATAAAACTTGCAAGGGATGTGAAGGACCTCTTCAAGGAGAATGACAAAACACTACTCAAGGAAATAAGAGAAGACACAAACAAATGGAAAAAAGTTCCATGCTAATGGATAGGAAGAATCAGTATTGTGAAAATAACCATACTGCCCAAAGTAATTTATAGATTCAATGCTATACCCATCAAGCTACCACTGACTTTCTTCATAGAATTGGAAAAAGCTACTTTAAATTTCATATGGTACCAAAAGAGAGCACACATAGCTAAGACAATCATAAGCAAAAAGAGCAAAGCTGGAGGCATGATGCTACCTGACTTCAAATTATATTACAAGGCTACAGTAATCAAAACAGCATCGTACTGGTGCCAAAAGAAATCTATAGACCAATAGAACAGAACAGAAGCTTCAGAAATAACACCACACATCTACAACCATCTGATCTTTGAAAAACCTCACAAAATCAAGCAGTGGGGAAATTATTCCCTACTTAATAAATTATGTTGGGGAAACTGGCTAGCTATATTCAGAAAGCTGAAACTGGATCCCTTCCTTACACCTCATACAAAAATTAAGTTAAGCAGTACCATTTAGGACATAGGCATGGACAAAGACTTCATGACTAAAACACCAAAAGCAATGGCAACGAAAGCCAAAATAGACAAATGGGATCTAATTAACTAAAGAGCTTCTGCATAGCAAAAGAAACTATCATCAGAGTGAACAGGTAACCTATAGAATGGGAGAATATGTTTTCTATCTCTATCTGACAAAGGGCTAATATCCAGAATCTACAAAGAGCTAAAACAGATTTACATGAAAAAAAAATAACCCCATAAAAATGGATGAAGAATATGAACAGACACTTCTCAAAAAGAGACATTCATGCAGCCAACAACATATGAAAAAAAGCTCATCATCACTAGTCATTAGAGAAATGCAAATCAAAACCACAATGAGATACCATCTTCTGCCAGTTAGAATGGTGATTATTAAAAAGTCAGGAGACAACAGATGCTGGAGAGGATGTGGAAAAATAGGAATGCTTTTACACTGTTGGTGAGAGTGCAAATTAGTTCAACCATTGTGAAAGGCAGTGTGGCAATTCCTCAAAAATATAGAACTAGAAATACCATTTGACCCAACAATCCCATTACTTGGTATATACCCAAGGGATTATAAATCATCTTACTTTAAAGACACATGCACTTGTATGTTTATTGCAGCACTGTTCACAATAGCAAAGACTTGGAACGAACCCAAATGCCTATCAATAATAGACTGAATAAAGAAAATGTGGCTTATACACACCATGGAATACTATGCAGTCAGAAAAAAAGATGAGTACATGTCTTTTGCAGCTACATGGAAGAAGTTTGAAGCCATCATTCTTAGCAAACTAAAAACAGAAAACCAAACACTGCATGTTCTCACTCATTAGAGGGAGTTGAAAAATGAGAACCCATGGACACAGGGAGGGAGACATCACACACTGGGGCCTGTTGGGGAATTGGAGTCTAGGGGAGGAATAGCATTAGGAAAAATACCTAATGTAGATGACAAGATGATGGATGCAGGAAACCACCATGGCACATGTATACCTATGTAACAAACCTGCACGTTCTGCACATGTACCCCAGATCTTAAAGTATAATAATAAAAAATAAAAAAAGAAATACCCACAAAGGCAAAGCTATAAGAGAAAAAGTGGATTAGTGGTACCTATAGCAGGAGTAAGAAGTGTAAGAAGTGTTTGGAACCAGTTCCAACCCCATTTGTGGGTGCCGTTAGTCCCAGTGGTGATGAGGGATTGAGAAAAGGAAATAAAGACAGAGACACAAGAGTAGAATTTACAGCATGGGTCCAGGGGACCAATGCAAGCCTGGTAAATGTGTTGGCCTGGAGCTCTGGGCTCCAAACACTTTTATTATATCCATAATCTCATTGATCTTATGGGCATGGAAGGGAGGTATAAAGGAATAGGTAAGACAGCCTGTTAGAGAGCACTTGAGATCCTTCTAAGACATGCTAAACTAATACTCTGAGTTTATCACCGATTGTTATCAGGGTGTAGCTGCATCAGAAGTATAGCAGATGAGGATCCTCTGGGGTCTGACTACACCCAATGCATCAAGGGGCTTTTATCTCCCAAGCACTGAGGACATAGCAATTAAAATCACTCCATATTCTGAGAACCTAGGCAGAACCTGAGGTGTTCCATGGTCTCTGCCCTGCAAGGGTTTTCTCCTCCTTGCCAGCTCCCATCTGCAAAGACCCTCCCGGATCTTGTGAGGAGAGGTTACCTCCCTTCTCAGAGATCTTTGCATAAGCCCTCTTTACGAGGCCCTCATGCAGTCTCCATGTTGAGAAGGCATTCGTAGGACCAGAGTAGTATTGCCTGCTCTGCAACCACCCCAAGGTGTCCCCGGTGTTACTGAGCTCTCAGATGGTCTTTACCTTAGGCTTCCTGTTGCCACTTCTTCAGTGTACTCTGAGCCAAACAAGCGTATAATTATTTCGATATAATTAACATAGGTCTCCCTCAGGACATCTTGACCCACAACAGGTAATTAACAGTAATTGTTCACGAAAGATGATACTGAGATGATGAATGTGTTCTAAAACTGATTCATGGTGGTAATTGTACAACTTGTAAATTTAATTTAGTCTCAGTTTTAGTCATTTCTGCTCTGATCTTTATTATTTTTTTTTCTACAAATTTTGGGTTTGGTTTGTTCTTGCTTTTCTAGTTATTTAAGATACATTATTAGGTTGTCTCCTAGTATTGCTTTTATTGTATTTCATAGGTTTCGGTGTGTTGTGTTTCATTGTCATTTGTTTCAAGAAATTTTAAAATTTTCTTCTTAATTTCTTCATTGATCCATTGGTCATTCAGGAACGTGTTGCTTAATTTCCATGTATTTGTATAGTTTCCAAAGTTTCAGTTGTTATTGATTTTTAGCTTTATTTCCTTGTGTTCAGAAAAAAAATACTTGATATGATTTTATTTATTTATTTTTTAATTTAATGAGACTGGTTTTGTGGCCTAATATATGCTACATCCTGCAGGTTGTTTCATGTGCTGTTAAAAATAATGTGAATTCTGCAACTATTGGATGTAATATTAGGTAAATATCTATTACCTTCATTTGGTCTATAGTGCAGATTAAGTCCAATGTTTGTTGATTATCTGCCTGGATGATATGTCCATTATTGAAACTGAAATGTTGAAGTGCCCTACTATTATTGTGTTGCAATATATCTCTACCTTTGGATCTATTGATATTTGATTTATATGTTTGGGTACTCCAGCATTGGTTGCATATATGTTTACAATTGTTATATCCTCTTGCTGAATTGTTCCTTTTATCATTATATAATATAATGTACTTCTTTTTCTCTTTTCACAGTTGTGACTTAAAATCTATTTTATCTGATATAACTATAGCTATTCTTCCTCTTTTAATGGTTTATATTTCCGTGAAATAGTTTTTCTACCCCTTCATTTTAAGTCATGTTTATCTTTATAGATTAAGTAAAATGAGTTTCTTGTACACAGCATACAGTTGAGTCTGGATTCTTATACATTCAGACACTATGTTTTTTATTTGAAGAATTTTTTATTTTAATTTTTAATGTTATTATTGACAAGTAAAGATTTATTGTTATCATTACCTGTCTGTATTTGTAAGAGAGCTGATGCAGGCACTCCCTTGGTTGCCACAGCTTGTGTCATGCTGGGTTACATCCCAAGTCTACAACCTCCAAGACCAGTGCAGATCCACACTGAAGCATTTTCAAGGATCTCAGTCACTAGTTACCTAGTTGCCCTGCAATTTGTCTGAGGCCCAAGACCACTATAGTCAGCCAGTCATAAAATGGGCCAATTCCTCCCACCAGGGCAGTAGATTCACCTCTGACCCAAAACTGATCTCAATGGTTCCTCCAGGAGAACCTGTGGAAATATGTATGGTGCTGTGTTCCACTGTGACACCATGAGAAAGGGCAGCTCTGAGTTCCAATGCAAAGTTCCACACTCACTTTGCTCTCCCTCCATAGAGTGTACAGATTCTCTTTCTGGGCTACATTGCCTGGAATTGGGGTGGGGGTGTAAGCAATGCAAGACTGTTCTTCTTCTCTCCCTTTTCAACACGTCTTTTCTTTTTATTATGCTAAAACCAGATACTCTGATATCACATTTAATTTTTTACTTCTTATGAAGGTGTTTAATGCATGGAAAGTTGTTCAACTTAATGTTTCCATGGGAGAAATGATTGCTGGAGAGCTCTATTTAGCCATCTTGCTCTGCCTCCAATTGGTAAATATAATTTTAAAAAATCATTTATTCATGCATTTGAAAAGGGTGCATTACATGACACACAAAATAAGCCCAAGTAGAATTATTTTATAAACAAAACTGACATGAACATTATTGTACAAGCTTTTTTGTGTATTTACATAGCAGATCATTGCCACATCCTAGAGGAGGCATATGTTTAGATTTAGTAGATCCTGCCAAACAATTTTTTAAAGTTTTTATACCAATTTAGACTCCCATTAGCAATATCTAAGAGTCCAAATTACTCTACATGTTTGCCAGAATTTGGAATTGTTAGTTATTTTAATTTTAGCCATTGACAGTTTTCTTTATATAGTAATCATTTATTTGTTTTGCATATATAAGTGTGCGATATACTCATTTCACCCATTTTTTCTTAGGTTTCATTTTACTTAAAATATTATTTATGTTTTCAGCTTGTTGGTTTAGGTTTTTTAAATTTATTCACTCATTTGCTAAAAAATTATTGAACATCTATTTTTTACCAAGCATATACTGATAGAATCCTTT
>NW_016108102.1:166738-170878 GCF_001604975.1 Cebus imitator | reverse complement strand
AATATTTTGATACATGCATAAAATGTGCATTGGTCAAATCAGGATAATTAGGACATCTATCATCTGATAAATAATAAATATAATTTCTTTGTGTTGGGAACATTCAAAATCTTCTTTTATAGCAATATTAAAATATACAATAAGTTACTATGAACTATAGTCACCCTACTGTGCTGTTGATCACTAGAGCTAATTCCTTCTATCTAACTGTATTTTGATACCCATTAACCAACATTTCCCTCCACCCTACCCTTTCCAGACTGATAATCGCTATTCTACTCACTACGTGCATGAGATGAGTTATTTAGTTGCTACATATTAGTGAGACCATGTGATATTCATCTTTCTATGCCTGGCTTATTTCACTTGATGTTCTGCAGTTCCATCCATGTTGTTGCAAATGACAGAATTTCATTCTTTTTATGGTTGAATAATATTCCTTTGTGTATATATGTCATATTTTCTTTATCTTTTCTTTTATTGATGAACATAGGTTGATTCCATATTTTGGCTCTTGTGAATATTGCTGCAATAAACATGAGAATGCAGAGACCCCTTCAATATACAGATTTTCTTTCTTTTGGACATGTACCTAGCAGTTGGATTGCTGGATCATATGGAAGTTCTATTTTAAGTTTTTTGGGAAATGTTCATACTGTTTTCCACAGTGGCTGTACTAGTTTGTATTTCCTTCAATAGTGTATATAAATTCTGTTTTCTTTGCGTCCTTACCAGCATTCATTATTTATTTATTTTTTGATAATAGTTATTTTAACTGGGATGAAAATGTATCTTATTGTGGTTTTGATTTGAATTTTCCTAACGACCAGAGATGTTTATCAGTTTTTCATATACCCTGGCCATTCGTGTATTTGTCTATTCAGATTTTTTACCATTTTTTAATTGAATTATTTGTGTGGGTTTTTTTTTTCTATTGAGTTGTTTGAGTTTCTTATATATTCTGGTTATTAATCCCTTGTCAGATGAATATTTCGAAAATATTTTTTGCAATTCTGTAAGTTATCTCTTTATTATTTGTTTTATATGCTGTGCAGAAGTTTTTTAGCTTAATGTGTTCCCATTTGTCTACTTTTGCTTTTGTTGCCTGTGCTTTCAAGGGCTTAAAAAGAAAATCTTTGCTCAGACCAGTGTCCTAAAGCATCATCCCAGTTTCATCTAGTAGTTTCATGGTTTCAGGTCTTAAATTTAAGTCTTTAGTTCATTTTTACTTGATTTCCATATATGGTGAGAGATAGGGGTCCAGTTTTATTCTTCCTCATACAGATAGCCAGCTTTCCCAGCACCATTTATTGAAGAGTCTGTCCTTTCCCTAATGTACGTCGTTTGTTGCAAATGAGTTGGCTGTAAATGTGTGGATTTATTTCTGGGTTCTCTATTCTGTTCCATTGGTTTGTTGTGTCTATATTTATGACAGTACCATTCAGTTTTGGTTACTGCAGCTTTGTAGTATATTTTGTCATCAGGTAGTATATTTTGTCATCTTTTGTAGTTCCATACAAATATTAGGATATTGTTTTCTGTTTCTGTGAAGAATGTCATTGGTATTTTGATAGAGATTGCATTGAATATGTAGATTGGATAGTATGAACATTTTGACAATATTGATTCTTCTAATCCATAAGCATGGAATATCTTCATTTTTGGGTTCTCTTCATCTCTTTCATCAGTGTTTTTATAGTTTTTATTGCGAATATTTTTCACTTCTTTGACTAAATTCAAATTGTCTGCTGCTGGTATACAGAAATGCTACTAATTTATGTATGTTGATTTTGCTTCATGAAACTTTACTTAATTTGTTTATTAGTTTTTGGATGGAGTCTTTAGGTTTTTCTAAATATAAGATTATGTCTTCTGTGAACAAGGATATAAATTAGCAACTTCCTTTCCAATACCTATGTCCTTTATTTCTTTCTCTTGACAAATTGCTCTGGGTAGGACTTCCAGTAATATGTTGAATATAGTTTTTAAAAATATTTTTCTCTACACTTTATATTATGATAGAATATACATAACATAATATTTACCATTTTACTTAGTTGTAGGTCTACAGTTCAGGAGCATTAAGAGCAATTACATTATTGTGAACCATCATCACCATATATCTCCAGAATACTTTTTTTCTTAACCTGAAACTCCATACACATTAAACAATAACTTTATTTTCTCCCTACCCGAAGCCTCTGAAAACCACGTTTCTGCTTTCTGCTTCTGTGAATTTGAATGCTCTAGATACCTCATTTAAGTAGAATCATACAATATTTGTTCTTTTGTATCTGGCATTTTCACTTAGTGTTTTCAAGGTTCAACCTTGTTATATGTATCAAAATTGCATTCCTTTTAAAGGCTAAAAACAATTTTGTTATATATATATTATATATTGAACATATAAATATATAATATAGTATATATAATATAGCATACATATAATATGTACATTATACATATCATATATAGTGAAAAATGTGATATACATATACATGTATATTACATTTTATTTATCCATTCATTCATCAATGGACATTTGGGCTGTTTCTATCTTTTGCTTATTGTGAATAATGCTGCTATGAACAGGGATATACAAATATTTGTCTGAGACCCTGTTTTCAACTTTTTGGGTATATACCCAAAAGTGGAATTGCTGAATTATATGGTAATTCTATGTTTAATGTTTTGAGGGACTGCCATACTGTTTTTCATTTGTGGCTATACCATTTTACATTCTTCAGCAACGCACAAGAGTTTCAAATTTCCATGTCTTCATCAACACTTATTTTCTGTGTGTGTGTGTGTGTGTGTGTGTGTGTGTGTGTTTTCTAATGATAGCTATCCTATTGAATGTAGTATGTCACTGTGGTTTTGAGTTGCATTTCCCTAATTAGTGCTATTGAGCATGTTTTCATGTCATTACTGGTCACTTGTTTCTCTTCTTTGTAGGAATCTCTATTCAAGTCCTTCGCCCATTTTTGAATTGGTGTGTTTGCTTTTTCTTGGTTATTGATTTGTAGGAGTCCTTTATATATTTTAGATATTAATTTCTTATTATCAGGTACATGACTTGCAAATATTTTGAATCAAAAGTTGCCTCTTAAAGCTGTTGATGGCAGTTTTTTAATGCACAAAAATTTCTAATTTTGTAAAAGTCCAATTTATCTATATTTTCTTTTGTTGTGTATGCCTTTGCTGTCGAAGTTTTTGTTTGTTTTACATACAAAACAGCATTTTCCTTGTGGTTTCTATGAATGCCTGTATGACTCTGAAGACTCTTCAATCTTAAAAGTAGATGAAAATACTTCTCTTTGTCCTTTCTAATAGTTTAACTGCATAATATATTTAAATAACAATACATTTTATTTTAAATAATGTTTCACATTTTGGAGAGTGCTTAAGGATACTGAAATATACTAATAACAGGGAAAAATTTGTAAAAGCATTTATTCCAGTTTTATTTTTCAAAACCTCCAGCCTAAACACAAACATACATATAAGCAAATTAGAAAAAAAAGGACCAAAATGTCCACTTTGGTTCTCTAAGGGTTGTGAGACTTCTAATGATTTCTGTGGTACTCTAAAAATTACCTCATTTTCCAAATTTTGTAAAATGAGTATAAATCGTATTTATTATCAGAAAACTACAAGGAGTATTGCAACTACAGAAACAGAAAAGGAAAACTTAGAATGGATATAACTATATATCCATTCATAACTATAGAATCACCAGACTGAGATATGAGTCTAAAAATTTAGTTTTGTAAATACTGTAATGGTATGTAGTACACAGGAATAAAGTAAAAGGAAAAATTTATCTACCAACTGACAGAATCTGGAAATAAATACAACAACATGTAAACAGTTTTAATCTCTGAGAGGGTAACCAATTATTCTTTAAGTCTGGAAAGTAATAATCACTTAAAATTTTAAAGAATTTCAATTAGTAAATGACACAAATTAGAAATATGAACAAAATAAACCTCACCAATGAAAGGAAATTTTAATTACTGCAAAGTAGTTCATCTTATGAATACTTAATTGAATAATTTAACCATTTCTTTAATGCTGAGATTTAGATTATTTCCAGTAAAAGCACCAAGCAAATGTTATGATTTCTAAGAATAAATATAA
>NW_016108102.1:160113-166718 GCF_001604975.1 Cebus imitator | reverse complement strand
AGCTGTTCAAGCCAGCATTAAGAAGGAGGAGAAGTGGAAAGTCGGTATTGGGACTGGGATTATTTATAAGCCAGGCAACTGGTTAATTGTGGTTAATTGTCTGGTGCGTTTGCTTGTCCCATAGTTGTATACGCCATACTGGTTTTTCATCACGGGCCCTTATTCACCCCCACTGCCATCGGACTTCCTCCTCCTCCCCTCACAGGAATTGTTTCGAGAATTTTTCAATCTAAAATCGTGTAGCTTGTGAAAAATACAGATAAACATAATATAGAATATTTAAATAACTGACAAACCACACAAAGAACATCAGTGCTAATTCTTGGTGTTTTTAGTCTTTGAAGTGTTTGTTTATCAGCTCTTCCACCATCCAACTCTCCCCTTCCCAGGTCCCCGATCTAAAATCAGAGACTGATTTGGGATGGGAGGGTGCCTTGTCCTATCTCATTGTCCGACATTTTAATTACGTTTTTTTCTGAGCTCTCTGGAAATCACAAAAGTATAATATTGGTTAAAAATTGGATGAATAAAAGAATAAACGCAATGGGATTCCAGAAACTGCGGCAAATGGGGTAGAGGACGAGTAGGAGGTGGATGAATCAGCCATATTAGAGAACCTGGGAAGGTGAGCAGAGTTGAAAACTTGATAGATCTAATAATTTACTGGCTCTGCGTTTGTCAATCACTACATCGCAGCAAATGAGATTAGGGCAGAGTTGTGGGAGGGTAGGAGGTGACGCAGCAATCTATTTGCACCAAGAAATTTTAGGCAAGTGACAGCTGCGCAATCATACTGCGGCACCATTTTTTCTTGCAGCAGTAGCTGCTTGCGGAGGAGGCCTGCCCACTGCGTCTCTCTGCAGTCTCTGGCTCTCTCCTGCAGTATCCGTCCCCGCAGCCATCGCCGCCCTCTGCACCCAGCCCAGGCCGCCACTGCTTCAGTCCGATTCTCAAAGCCTCAGCACCACCTTTTATCCCCGCGGCAGCCTTGATCGTCGTTCCCTCAGTCCGGACGCCACTGCTAGGTCCACCTCTGCCCCGACCACCGCCGCTTCTGATATTTCGGTGAGTCTTTTCCTGCAGAGGTTTGATCTCTCGATCTCTGTGGTAGCCTTAGGCGTATAGGGTCCTTTGAAAAATGGCCGAGTCAGCGGACCATAAGGAACTGTCAGAATCCAGTCAAGAAGAGGCTGGTAATCAAATAATGATGGAAGGGCCCGAGGAACAACCGGAGCGCGGTAAAGATGCCGCTGCTGGGCTTGGAGATGATGGGAAGTGCGGCGATGAAGCCGCGGCTGGGCTCGGGGAAGAAGGGGAAAAAGGTGAAGATACTGCTGCTGGGTCCGGGGAAGATGGGAAAAAAGGTGGAGATTCTGATGAGGACTCAGACCCAGACCGTCCAAAAGGACTTATCGGTTATGTTTTAGATACAGACTTTGTTGAAAGTCTGCCTGTGAAAGTTAAGTACCGTGTGTTAGCCCTTAAAAAGCTTCAAACTAGAGCGGCCAATTTAGAATCCAAATTCCTGAGGGAATTTCATGACATTGAAAGAAAGTTTGCTGAAATGTATCAACCCTTACTGGAAAAAAGACGTCAGATCATCAATGCAATCTATGAACCTACAGAAGAGGAATGTGAATATAAATCAGACTCTGAGGACTATGATGATGAGGAAATGTATGATGAAGAGATGTATGGTAATGAGGAGGGAATGGTACATGAGTATGTGGATGAGGACGATGGTTATGAGGACTATTATTATGATTATGCTGTGGAGGAGGAGGAGGATGATGACGATGATGATGATGACATTGAGGCTACTGGAGAAGAGAATAAGGAAGAGGATGATCCGAAGGGAATTCCTGATTTTTGGCTGACTGTTTTAAAAAACGTTGATGCACTCACTCCTTTGATTAAGAAATATGATGAGCCTATTCTGAAGCTCCTGACAGATATTAAAGTTAAGCTTTCAGATCCAGGCGAGCCTCTCAGTTTCACACTAGAATTTCACTTCAAACCCAATGAATATTTCAAAAATGAGTTGTTGACAAAGACTTATGTGCTGAAGTCAAAGCTAGCATATTATGATCCCCATCCCTATAGGGGAACTGCGATTGAGTATTCCACAGGCTGTGAGATAGATTGGAATGAAGGAAAGAATGTCACTTTAAAAACGATAAAGAAGAAACAGAAGCATCGGATCTGGGGAACAATCCGAACTGTAACTGAAGATTTTCCCAAGGATTCATTTTTCAATTTTTTCTCTCCTCATGGATTCACCTCAAATGGAAGGGATGGAAATGATGATTTTTTACTTGGTCACAATTTACGTACTTACATAATTCCAAGATCAGTATTATTTTTCTCAGGTGATGCACTTGAATCACAGCAGGAGGGGGTAGTTAGAGAAGTTAATGATGAAATTTATGACAAAATTATTTATGATAATTGGATGGCTGCAATTGAGGAAGTTAAAGCTTGTTGCAAAAACCTTGAGGCATTAGTAGAAGACATTGATCGTTAAAGCAAAGTATATATGGCCCTGAAATTAACTGCCCTAGATATAGTTAGTCAAGGTATAAGAAGTCTTGTGTTCTGTATTTTTCTTGTAGTGTCAGTTAAAACATAGGTTTCAAAAATATAAGAGAAGTTCAAAAACTAATTAATTTGACCTTGCATTTTAGTAGTAGAATGTTTTCAAAAATTGTAGACTGTGTAAATTATTTAAAACATTAGTATAGTGTTGTGTAGTTTAACCCTTCTGAAGTCTTTTTGTCATATAGCTATTAATCTGTGGCTATGAAACTATCAGAAATACTAAATGAGATCAATATTTGTTTGAAAAAAAAAATTCTGGGAAGCAACCCAAGGGTTTTTGCTGTTTATTTTTTCTTCCATTTTTGTTTACTTAGTCCTTTAGCTAGAGGATTTAATATTGGTGTGCCTGCTTCATTTTGCAATAACAACACAGTAGAATTTAAAACTTGAATGCTTAAGAGGCCTGCATACAGATAAGAATTTCAGGCAAAACTATATTTATTGCTAATAACAGCTTATTCATAGGCTCTTGTATTTTATGTAACTGTGATAAATAATGAAACTTAGTCATATTGAGGTTATTGTTTATCAGTGAAGTGTTATTCATAGTATTTTCAAAAGTTTGCACATATTGTTCTGTGTAATTGTGTAAGCCTTAATTACAGTGTATAATTATCTTTTCCAATTAACATTCATTGAAAGTGATCACTTTACCATTTTGAAAAGATATTTCATGTTCTTTCACTGCAAAATAAAATGAATAAAAATTTGAGTGTCTCATGTTTAAAAATTGATTTAATTCTTATTACAAAAATAATATATTCATTGGGGAACATTTGGGCAATATTGAAAAATATTCATTAATTAAACCCAAAATCCACATACCCACCTATCCAAAGATAAGCATTGTTAATGTTTTGATTTATTTTCTACAATTATTTTTGTATATGTTTACACATGCATGCAGATTTACTAAGACTATACAAAAATTTGCAAAGACAGCAATTTTTTTAGAGTTTATAGTTGATCTGTTCTTAATCTCGAGTCTACCTTCGCTACACAAGGTTGTGGGGAAACAAAGTTCTCAATTCTAATCAATCCAGTAATCTTATTGGTATTTAATAATTTAAGCACCTTTTATAAATAACAGGTTCCTGTGTGTTAGTTTGTATTTCATATTTCTTACCTACCCTTCTACAATGTAATCTGGATAATACACAGAATTACACTGTTAATGATAGTGTGGCTGAGGTGGGAGTAAAGTGCACTGATTCAGGATAATGGGATGTGGTTGATCGGACCCTTGTCCCAGAGCTGACTTTGCCTTTCTTACATGTGGTAACAGAGCCTGTGTTTCCCCCTATGGCAGACTCTGAAAAGGTCACATTCATACCTTTAGGACAAGAGAGAAATTCTTGGTCCCCTCCATGCCATGTGGGAACTGAGAGTGACTGTCCCATTATTGCTGTCTGTCCACTCTTTCATCACAGGTGGTTGGATGGTTGTGATCTTGCACAAGTATAAAACAAAAGTGAAACTGAAGTGCTGTTTGTGACTTACTCTTTTACTATTGAACATGCCTCCTTCAGATTTTGGCCCAGAGAGGTAAGTTTATAGCACTGCCAACTTTTCATATTTCTGCTTCATACCTCTCTACAATCAACTGAGGAGGAAAGAATGAGCTTTTTCTTTCCTTTTCCTGTCTGGACAGGACCCTCCTCTAATGTTAAATCTTTCTCCCAGAGATGGGGTAGATGCTCACTTGCTTTTCTCTGTGGTTACAATAGTTGACAGGACATAGGGAAACAGACAACTTACTATTATAAAGAAACCTAAATCAGGAGATAACTTTCAATGTATACCTGGTAAGTACAGACTTATTTTCACACTTTTCAAAACCATTAATTTTGACCTCTGGGAAATTATTGACTTTCCCCAATCCCCTGTCACACACAGAGATTGGGCCCCTTTTAATTATGTCTACTATTATTGTGCATTAAAAAGTCAGAGACATGTGTATCACTCCTGCTATTTCACAGAGGAGGCTCAGACATTTTTCAGTCTCTCCTATGCCTTTCTCTTACCTTCACTAGATAGAATAGTGAAGGTGCTTCTAGGCCTGCTCTGAGGGCAAGCCAGACCTGTTTGCTATAACTCTCAGGTCAATGGCCTCCAGTCAAAGGCAAGAATACCCCTACAGGTGAACAAGTTGGGTTTATTCTTCACTGTAGTGAGAGAGAATGTGCTTCAGGGAACCGTGGAATGTATCACTAAGAGGGAGTTAGAAAAAACAATGGATTGTAAGATTTGGTGGTGGGTCCAAGGAAAAGGTTTATTATAGATTGGATGCTGACAGAAAATGGGGCCAATTTTATGATTGGTAGTTCAATAAATGTTATCGACAGGGAGGGGAGACTAGAACAAGGATAGCCTGGGCAGAGTGGGGGAGGTGTTGGTATGTCATGGGTGGCACAGTAACCTTGTTTTTGTCTATGCTTAGACAAAATTAAGTGGTCTTGCTTTGTCTCATTTTATCATAGTCCCAGAGTTACCCTGTGATTGGTATTCTATGAATAGTTTATGTCCAATAGGAGAATTGCTTGGCCTAGCTGTGAGTGCCAGGCTAGCTTCTTAAGGTCAGGAACTGTTCTTTATTTTTCTTTCTCTTTTGCATCTTCTTAGGAATACAATTTGAGGCTCTCATTTCTCACACAGCTTGCTGTGGGAGGGTGGTTCATTCAATTGGTTTTAGACTAGTAGAAAGACACTTTAGGCTTTGAAGGTAGGCCACTAGTTCTGTACTAGGCTTTATAACTTACATGTGACAAAAAAATCTTTGTTCTCTTTATATTTGTCTTTAAAAAATTAATCATTATATGGTTCTGGAGGAGTCATCAAGGTAGCTGTTGGGCCTTGTTAGAATTTTGGTATTCCTGGGAATATACTGAAATACAAATAGGCAATAAAATTCCATTTTTGGATATATGATAACTTATAGTTCAAATGGTTAGTCTTTTAAACCAGGCTGCCTGGATTCAAATCCCAATTATGTAACTTGCTAGTTGGGTGACTTTGTGCAAGTTACTTCATGTATCTCTGTTTTCATACCTGTCAAAATGTAATAATTGTGCATCTACCTCATAAAATTTTTATGAAGAATTGACTAGTTTATGTGCTTAGAAATGTGCTTGGCACATAAATCCTATATAAATGTATGTATTTTGTTATTTTTATAACTAAATTTATATCTGTAAAATACTCAGAATTGGTATACAATAAAGGTGCAGTAAATTCTTTTTTTTTTTTCTGGAGATGAGGACATGTCTGGCTCGGTTACCCACGGTGGAGTACAGTGGTGTGATCATGGCCCACTATAGCCGCAACTTCCCAGGCCCAAGCAATCCTTGCATCTCAGCTTCCTGAGTATCTGGGACCACAGGCACACACCATTTGGAAATTAGATGTGTATAAATACATGTCTGTACATGTATACAAGAAGCAGTACATGTAAAGGGAATATTACTGGTTCTGACACTTACTGAGCACTTTCATGTCACTACTAGCGTAGGTATATTTGGAAGAAGAAGTAGACAATGTGTTAACTAGTTGTAATTCACTGCCTCTGTAATATAATCTGTTAAACCTTATACGAAAGGTTCTACACCACATTTGAATGTATCACTTGCCATGAGAAGAAAAGTTATCCTACCAGTTTTATTTGCTTAGTGCTGAAATGAAAATTTCACAAAGCAACTTCATGAAAATGGTGAAGGTAACTGTGCATTTCTATTAAATTCTATATTTTATACTTAATATACTAGTAGGCTCTCTCTCTCTCTCTCTCTCTTTCTCTCTCTCTCTTTCTTTCTTTGAGATGGAATTTCACTCTTCTCGCCCAGGCTGGAGTGCAATGGTGGGAATCTTGGCTCACAGCAAGCTCTGCCTCCCAGGTTTAAGTGATTCACCTGCCTCAGCCTCTCGAGTAGCTGGGATTACAGGCATGCACCACCATGCCCAGCTAGTTTTTGTAATTTTAGTAGAGACAGGGTTTCACCATGTTGGACAGG
>NW_016108102.1:138197-157536 GCF_001604975.1 Cebus imitator | reverse complement strand
CAGATTTACAAGAAAAAAACTAACAAGCCCATTCAAAAGTGGGCAAAGGATATGCTCTTTTCACTTTCTTTTCACCATTCAGTTTCTGTGAAACTGAATGATGCTTCTAGTTTGCTTGATATTTAGAAATCTCTCTATGCTTATTAAAACTGCCCAATACTGGCACAGGAATGAATATTAACTCACACTCTTTTTTCGGGTTTGTTACTTCATAGACTTATAAATTGTAACAGCGCAGCTCAAGCTTTTTAAGAGAACATCCCAGTACAGCTTTAAAATGTAAAAACCTTACAGGAATTAATTAAATCTCATTTTTTCGTAAATATTCTATAATGTAGTCTTTGCTAATGTGGCCTGTTCTTTCTCACATAATCATAGATTTGATTTAAATTATTCACCTTTTTAAAAATGTCAATTTTTTTTTTTCTGGATGATTGTACCTCTGTGAAACTTGTATATTATGTGACCTGAAACAAACTAATAAATCCCATTTTTCAGCAGTTCCTCATCTGTACAATGGAGATAATAGTAGTGCCTACATCATATGTTATAGGATTGTTTTGATGATTTGTTGCAATAATGACTGTCAAGCACTTAGCACAGTGCCTGGTACTTAGTAATCTCTAAAACATTAAGTGATTATGACTGTAATTACCATAATTACTTCTTAGGATTGTTATGAGGATAAAATTGTAATATGACATGATACATAGTAGGAACTGAATACATTATAGCTACTCTTTTATAGGTTTATACTTCTGAGGTGATCACAAACAGAAAAGAATGTGAGATGAGGATGATCACTTTATGTTTTTTAAGTTTTTACTTGAAATAATTATAAACTCACCAGGAGATGCAAAAATAGAACATAGAATCCCATTAGCTTTGTAGGTTTATGCTTTTTGACAAATTTTAAAAATTTTCTGCTATTTTTTATTGAATTGTATTTCTATTCAACTCTTTCGGGAACTCTGATGACATAAATGTTAGATCTTTTGTTATTGTCACAGCTCTTATGATTCTTTCCATTTTTTTTAGTCTGTTTTCCCTTTGTTGTTCAATGAGGACAATCTATTTATCTGTTTTCAAGTTCACTGATTCTGTCCTGCTATCTACATATTGCTGTGGAATCAATCCAATGAGATTTTTGTGTTATTTTATTTTTTTCAGTTTTGTAATTTTCATTTTGTTCATTTTTACAATTTCTATTTCTTTGCTGAGATGTTATTCCTATGTTTCAAGAGTGTTCATAATTGCTTATTAAAGCATCTAATGATGTCTGCTTTAAAATCCTTGTCAGATAATTCCAACATCTAAGTCATCTTGGTGTTGGCATCTGTTGATGGTCTTTGCTCATTCAAGGTGTGGTTTTCTGATATTTCATATAATGAGTTATATTCATTATATCCTGGACATTTTAAGTATTGTTATAAGACACTAGCTCCCATTTAAATTTCACATTTTAGCAAGCAGTCACCCAGTTTAAGTTTACTGTCCAGGTATTGGTTTACTTGTTTTTGATGACCTTGATGGTTTTGAAGGGAAGTAGTCAGGGACTACCATGGAATTGTAGAATGTTCCTCAATTCAGATTTGTATAATGTTTGTCTCATAGAGCAGGTTTATGTGTTTTTGGAAGACTACAGAGATGACATGTTTTTTGCATCATCTCATATTGAGGGAAAATTCTATCAATATGCTATAACTGATTATATTAACTTTGATCACCTAGTTGAAGTTGTGTTTGCTTGTTCTCTCCACTATAAAGTTACATTCTTCCCCACCTCCACTTTCCATAATGTTACTTTTTAGGAGCCTGTGACTTAACATAGTCTAAACTTAAGGGGTGAGGATTTGTGCTACATTTCCTAGAAGAGCATCCACATAAATTAGTTGGAATTATTATTTACAGAAAATTGTCTCTTTTTCACTATTTATTTAAGCGTTAAAAATATATCAGGATGGACACATGAGTATCTATTTTGTGATTTGAGTTATTTCCTTTTTACACAAAATATTTCAGCTTTGACCATTGGGAGCTCTTTCAGTTTCTTTCTTGTGTCCTTAGGTATATCTCCATCTGTGTATGTGTGTGTGTGTGTTTCCCACGTTTTTACTTTCTGGCATTACAAGACGCTTCAGGTTCATCTTGTGTATTCTCTATCCCAGTCCTAGAATCAGCCATTTTCCCAAGGAGCCCTTGATCCTTTTTATTGGAGAATTTTATCAGAAACCAACTATTATTCATTATTCTTAGATGATAATTATAAAATATGTAATAATATTTAATTATTTAAGGCATAGTAATAGTTAATTATATAAACCACAATTTGCTTATTCATTAATCAATGAATGAACATTTGGGTTTTCTCCCCACCTTTTGCCTATTCTGAATAATGCTGCTACAATCATGGGTATACAACTATCTGTTTGAGCTCTGCTTTCAGTTTTTTGGGTATATATCTAGCAATGGAATTACCAAATCGTATAATAATTCTTTTTAACTTTTTGAGGAAGTGCTGTACTGTTATCCACTGAGGCTGCACCATTTCACATTTCCATCAGCAAATTACAAGGACTCCAATTCCTTTATATCCTTGCCAACACGTGTCATTTTTTGCTTTTAATGGCCATTTTAATGATTGTAAAGTGGTTTTTCATTGTAGTTTTTATTCAGTTTTCCATATTTATTAGTGATGCCGAGAATGTCTTCATGTGCTTCTTGCTCATTTGTGTATCATCGTTGGAGAAGTGTGTATTCAAGTCTTTTCCCTCTTTCTATTTTAGAAATTTTTTTCTAAAAATTTCTAAAAATGTGCTAATAAAACATTATTTACAAACACAAGCAGCAGCCTGGATTTAGCCCATGTGTTATGGTTTGCTGACCCCTGGAATAGAGTATAAAGATCCCAACATACATTTAATTAATAAATGCTCGCGTCAGAAGGACATAGGAGTATAAAAATATTAGAAGAAGCACTGCTCAAGAATTGTTGTTGATGATGAATTGTAGGAGTTCTTGGTATGTTCTGAATAGTAATTCCTTATCACATATGATTTCAAATACACTCATACCTGGAAGACAATGTGGGTTCAGTTTCAGACCACTGCTGTAAAACAAGTCACACAATTTATTTTTTGTTTTCCCAGTGAATATAAATTATGTTTACAATATACTGCAGTCTATTAAATGTGCAATAACATGTATTAAAAAATGTACATACCTCAATTAAAATTACTTTATTGCTAAAAAATGCTAACAATCATTTGATCCTCAGTGAGTTATAATCTTTTGGTGGTAAAGGGTGTTGCCTTGATGTTATGGTTGCTGACGACTGATCAAGGTGGTGATTTCTAAAGGTGGGGGTGGCTGTGGCAATATCATAAAATAGGACAATGGTAAAGTTTGCTGCATCAAATGACACTTCCTTTCATGAAAGATTGCTCCATAATATGTCATGATATTTGATAGCATTTTACCCTCAGAACTTCTTTCAAAATTGCAGTCAATTCTCTTCAACCCTGATGCTGCTTTATCAACTAAATTTATGTAACATTCTAAATCCTTTGCTGTTATTTCCATAATTTTCAGTGTCTTCACCAGGAGTAGACTCCATCTCAGAAACCACATTTTTTGCTCACCCATCAGAAGCCACTTCTCATTCATTCAAGTTTTTGTCATGAAATTGTAGCAATTCAGACACATCTTCAGACTCCACTTCTAATTCTAGTTCTCTTGTGACTTCCACCACATCTACAGTGACTTTTTCCATTGAAATCTTTAACCCCTCAAAGTCATTCATGAGGACTGAAATCAACTTCTTCCAAACTCCTGTTAATGTTGATATTTTGACCTCCTACCATGAATCACAAATGCTCTTAATAGTAAATCCTTTCCAAATGACATCTAGAATGACGATTCCTTTCCAGAAGGTTTTTAGTATACTTCTCCCAGATACATGAGCAGAATCACTATCTGATATGATTTGTCTGTGCCTCACCCAAATCTCATCTTGAATTATAGCTCCCATAATTTCCACATGTTGTGGGAGGGACCCAGTGAGGGATAATTGAATCATGGGGGCAGTTTCCCACATGCTGTTCTGCAGTAATAAATAAGTCTCACAAAATCTGATGGTTTTATAAGGGGTTTCCCTTTTCACTTGGCGCTCATTCTCTCTCTTGACTACCACCATGCAAGAGGTGCCTTTCACCTTCCACTATGATTGTTCAGCCTCCCCAGCCACATGGAACTGTAAGCCTATTAAACCTCTTTTTCTTTATACCAGTTTCAGGTATGCCTTTATCAGCAGTGTGAAAATGAGCTAATACAGTAAAAATTAGTGCTGGTAGAGTGGGATGCTGCTGGAAAAATACCCAAAAATATGGAAGTGACTTTGGAACTGGGTAACAGCCAGAAGTTGGAACAGTTTGCAGGGCTCAGAAGAAGACAGGAAGATATGGGCAAGTTTCAACTTCCTAGACACTTGTTGAAGGGCTTTAACCAAAATGCTGATAATGATATGAACAAAGAAATCCAGGCTGAGTTGGTCTCAGATGGAGATAAGGAACTTGTTGGGAACTGGAGTAAAGATGGCTCTTGGTATGTTTTCACAAAGAGACTGGCAGCGTTTTGCCCATGCTCTGGAGATTTGTGGAACTTTGTGTTTGAGGGAGATGATTTAGGGCATCTGGCAGAAAAAAAATTTCTGAGCAGCAAAACATTCAAGATGTGACTTGAGTGCTGCTAAAAGCATTCTGTTTTAAAAGAGAATCAGAACATAAAAGTTCAGAAAATTTGTAGCCTGACAATGTGATAGAAAAGAAAATCCCATTTTCTGAGGAGAAATTCATGCTAGCTGCAGAAATTTGCATAAATAACAAGGAGCCAAATGTTAATCACCAAAACAATGGGGGAAATGTCTCCAGAGCATGTCAGAAACCTTTTTGGCAGCCCCATCCATCACAGGCCTGGAGGCCTAGAAGAAAAAAATAATGATTTCTTGGGGTGGGCCCAGGGGCCCCTGTGCTGTACAGCCTAAGGACTTGGTGCCCTGTGTCCCAGCTTTTCTAGCCATGACTAAAAAGGGCCAAGGTACATCTTGGGCCATGGCTTCAGAGGGTGCAAGCCCCAAGCCATAGCAGTTTCCATGCACCATTGAGCCTGTGGGCATATAGAAGTCAAGAACTGATGTTTGGTAACTTCTGCCTAGATTTCAGAGGATGTATGGAAATGCCTCAATGTCCCAGCAAAGGTGCTGCAGGGGCAGAGTCCTCATGGAGAACCTCTGCTAGGGCAATGCAGAAAGGAAAGGGGTGCAAGCCTCCACACAGGGTCCCCACTGGGGCACTGCCTAGTAAAGCTGTGAGAAGAGGGCCACCATCCTCCAGACACCAGAATGGTAGATCTACCAACAGTTTTCACCATGTGCTTGGAAAAGTCACAGACGCTAAGTGCTAGCCTGTGAAAGCAACTTGGAGGGGGGCTGTACCCTGCAAAGCCACAGGCTGGAGCTGCTCAAGACCCTGGGAACCCAAGTCTTCCATCAATGTGACTTGGATGTGAGACACAGAGTCAAAGGAAGCTATTTCGGAACTTTATGGTTTAATGACTGCCCTATTGGATATAAGGCTTGCATGGGGGCTGTAGCTTTTTTGTTTTGGACAATTTCTCCCATTTAGAACAGGTGTATTTATACAATGCTTGTACTCCATTGTATCTAGGAAGTAACTAACTTGCTTTCAGTTTACAGGCTCATAGGTGGAAGGGACTTCCCTTGTCTCAGATGAGACTTTGGACTATGAACTTTTGAGTTAATGCTGAAATGAGTTAAGACTTTAGAAGACTGTTGGAAAGGCATAATTGGTTTTGAAATGTGAGGTCATGATATTTGGTCAGGGTAAGGGGTGGAATGGTATGGTTTGGATGTGTCGCCATCCAAATCCCATCTTGAATTTTAGCTCCCATAATTCCCCCATGTTGTTGGAGGGGGCCGGTGGGGCATAATTGAATTATGGTGGAAGTTTTTCACAAACTGTTCTCATGGTAATGAATAAGTATCATAAAATCTGATGGTTGCATAAGGGGTTTCTTTTTCACTTGGTTCACATTCTGTCTCTTGCCTGCCACCATGTAAACCATGCCTTTCACTTTCCACCATGATTATGAGAACATGTGCCACAGTGAGCCCTTTAAACCTCTTTTTCTTTATTAATTATTCAGTCTTGGGTATGTGTTTATCAACAGTGTTAAAATGGAATAATATGCTATCTATGGCAGTTTTGCTTTATAAAACATATTTCTTAAATAGTAAGACTTGAAACTCAAAATTTCTTCTTGATCTATGGGTTGCAGAATGGTGTTGTGTTAGAAGACTTTAAAATATCACTTTTCTGGCATATGTCCATCAGAGTTCATGAGTCACCTGTTACATTGTCAATGAGTAATAATATTTTGAAAGGAATCTTTTTCTCTTGAAGTAGGGCTCTACAATGGGCTGTAAATATTCAGTAAACCATGCTGTAAACAAATATGCTGTCATCCAGGCTTTGTTGTTGCATTTAGAGAGCACAATCAGAGTAGATTTATTATGATTCTTAAAGGCCCTAGGATTTTCAGGATGATAAATTAGCATTGGTTTTAACCTAAAACCACCAGCTGCATTAGCTCTTGAAAAGAGGGTGAGCTTGTTTTTTTAAAGCTTTGAAACCCAGCATTGACTTCTTCCTATCTATGAAATTTCTAGATTCATCTTCTTCCAATATAAGGCTGTTTTATCTACATTGAAAATCTGTAGTTTAGTTGGCAACCTTCATCAATACTGCTAAATCTTCTGGGTAAAATGCTGCAGCTTTTGTGTCAGCACTTGCTGCTTCATTTTGCACTTCATGTTGTTTCTTTCCTAAAACCTCATGAACCAAGCTCTCCTAGTTTTCAACTTTTCTTCTGCAGCTTTCTCACCTCTGTCAGCTTCACAGAATTGAAGAGAGTCAGGGTCTTTCTCTGGAAGACCCTTTGGGTTAAGGGAATATTATAACTCATTTAATCTTTCATTCGCATTACTAAACTTTCTCCATATTACCAATAAGGCTATTTATTATTATTATTATTCATGTTAGTTTGTGTGAAGTTCACTGAAGTAGCTCTTTTAATTTTCTTCAAGAATTTTATCTTTTCTTTCACAACTTGACTCTTCGGCACAAGAGGCTGAGCTTTGTCCTCTCTCAGCTTTAGAGATGCCCTTCTCACTAAGCTTAATCATTTCTAGCTATTTATTTAAGTGAGAAATGTACCACTTTCTTTCAACTGAACACTTAGAAGCCATTGTAGGGTTATTAACTGACCTAATTTCAATATTGTCATGTCACCTGAAATAGGCAGGCCTTAGGAAAAAGAGAAAAATGGAGGAATAGCCAGTTGGTGGAATAGTCATAGCACACACAATATTTATTGATTAAGTTTGTGGTGCTCAAAACAATTACAATTGTAACATCAACGATCACTGATTACAGTTTATCATAACAGATATAATGGCAATTATATTACTATTATATTAATTGTGTTATTGAAAACGTTTGAAGTGTTATGTGAATCACTGAAATGTGCCACAAGGACACAAAATGAGCAAATGCTACTGGAAATTGGAACTAATAGACTTGCTTGATGTAGGGTTGCTACAAACCTTTAATTTGTAAAAATCTCAATATCCACAGAGCTCAATAAAGCAAAGTAAAATAAAACAAGGTGTCTTTCATTCTGTAGGGTTTTTTCTATGTGTCGAACTACTTTAATCTCAGCTACATAAAACATAAAAAGAAGGTTGTTAAAACCATTTAAACTAAGGAATTTAGAGATTTTGCAATGTTTTTTGCAGGTTTTATTTTAATACATATATTTTTTATTATTGTACTTTAAGTTCTAAGATACGTGTGCAGAACATTCAGGTTTGTTACATAGGTATACATATGCCATAGTGATTGGCTGCATCTATCACCACGTCATCTACATTAGGTATTTCCTTTAATGCTATCCCTCCACCAGCCCTCAAACCCCCGACAGGCCCTGGTGTGTGATGATTCCTCCCGTGTGTCCATGTGTTCTCATTGATCAGTTCTCACTTCTGAGTAAGAACATGCAGTGTTTGGTTTTCTGTTCTTATAATAGTTTGCTGAGAATGATGATTTCCAGCTTCATCAATGCCCTTGCAAAGGACATAAACTCATCCTTTTTTGTGGTTGCACAGTATTCCATTGTGTATATTGGCCCCATTTTCTTTATCCAGACTGTAATTTATAGGCATTTGGGTTGGTTACAAGTCTTTGCTATTGTGAACAGTGCTGCAATAAACATACGTGTTCATGTGCCTTTATAATAGAATGATTTATAATTCTTTGGTTATATACCCAGTAATGGGATTGCTGGGGCAAATGGTATTTCCATTTCTAGATCCTTGAGAAATTACCACATTGTCTTCCACAATGGTTGAACTAATTTACGCTCCTACCTACAGTGTAAAAGTGTTCCTATTTCTCCGCATCCTCTCCAGCATCTGTTGTTCTTTAATCTTCTTCAGTTCTGCTCTGATCTTAGTTATTTCTTGTCTTCTGCTGGCTTTGGAATTTGTTTGTTTTTGCTTCCCTAGTTCTTTTAATTTTGATGTTAAGATGTCAATTTTAAATCTTTCCTGCTTTCTTTTTGGGGAATTAATGCTATAACTCTCCCTCTACACACTGCTTTAAATGTGTCCCAGAGACTCTGGTACATGGTGTCTTCATTTTCATTGGTTTCAAAGACCATCTTTATATCTGCCTTCATTTTGTTATTTTTCCAGTAGCCATTCAGGAGCAGGTTGTTCAGTTTCCATGTAGTTGTGTGGTTTTGAGTGAGTTTCTTAATTCTGAGTTTTAATTCGACTACACTGTCAAAACAGTCTGAGAGACTTATAATTTCCATTCTTTTCCATTTGCTGAGGAGTGTTTTACTTCCAATTGTGTGGTCAGTTTTAGAATAGGTGTGATGTGCTGCTGAGAAGAATGTATATTATGTTGATTTGGGGTAGAGTTCTGTAGATGTCTATTAGGCCTGATTGGTCCAGATATTAGTTCAAGTCCTGGATATCCTTGTTAATTTTCTGTCTCAGTGACCTGTCTAATACTGACGGTGTGGTGTTAAAGTCTCCCACTATTATTGTTTGAGAGTCTAAGTTTCCTTGTAGGTCTCTAAGAAATTGCTTTATGAATCTGGGAGCTCTTGCATTGGGTGCCTATATATTTAGGATATTTGGCTCTTCTTGTTGCATTGATCCCTTTACCATTATGTAATGCCATTTCTTTGTCTCTTTTGATCTTTGATGGTTTAAAGTCTCTTTTACCAGAGACTAGGATTGTAACCCCTGCTTTTTTTTTNTTTTGCATGTAAAATGGGTCTCCTGAATACAGCCACTGATGGATCTTGATTCTTTATCCAATTTGCCAGTCTGTGTCTTTTAATTGGGGCATTTAGTCAATTTAAGTTTAATACCGTTATATGTGAATTCAATCCTGCCATTATGATGCTAGCTGGTTATTTTGCTTGTTAGTTGATGCAGTTTCTTCTTAGCATCAATAGTCTTTACAATTTGGTATGTTTTTGCAGTGACTGGTACTGGTTTTTCCTTCCCATGTTTAGTGCTTCCTTCAGAAGCTCTTGTAGGGCAGGCCTGGTGGTGACAAAATCTCTCAGCATTTGCTTGTCCATAAAAAAGAAATTATTTCTCTTTCACTTATGAAGCTTAGTTTGGCTAGATATAAAATTCTGGGTTGAAAATTCTTTTCTTTAAGAATGATAAATATTGGCCCCCACTCTCTTCTGTCTTATGTGGTTTCTGCTGAGAGGTCTGCTGTTAGTCTGATGGGCTTCCCTTTGTGGGTAACCTAACCTTTCTCTCTGGCTGCCCTTAGCATTTTTTTCTTCTTTTTAACCTTGCTGAATATGATGATTATGTATCTTGGGGCTGCTCTTCTTGAGGAATATATTTGTGGTGTTCTCTGTAGTTTCTGAATTTGAATATTGGCCTGCCTTGCTAGGTTGGGGAAGTTCTCTGGGATAGTATCCTGAAGAATGTTTTCCAACTTGGTTTTATTCTCCTCCTCACTTTCAAGTATACTGATCAAACATAGATTTGGTCTTTTCATGTAATTCCACGTTTCTTTTAGGCGTTGTTCATTTCTTTTCACTTTTTTTCTCCAATCTTTCCTTCTCTATTTATTTTATTGAGTTGATCTTCAATCTATGATATCTTTTCTTTTGCTTGATAAATTCATCTACTGAAATCTGTGTATGCTTCATGGAGTTCTCATGCTGTGTTTTTCAGCTCCATCAGTTCATCTATTCTCTTCTCTAAGCTAGTTATTCTAGTTAGCATTTCATCTAACCTTTTTTCAAGGTTCTTAGCTTCCTTGCAGTGGGTTAGAACTTGCTCCTTTAGCTCGGAGAAGTTTGTTATTATGTGCCTTCTGAAGCCTGCTTCTGTCAATTTATCAAACTCATTCTCCATCTGGTTTGTTTTCCCTTGCTGGTGAGGAGCTGTAATCCCTTAAAGGA
Source organism: Cebus imitator (assembly GCF_001604975.1). Taxonomy (NCBI): domain Eukaryota; kingdom Metazoa; phylum Chordata; class Mammalia; order Primates; family Cebidae; genus Cebus; species Cebus imitator. The sequence goes on along the minus strand of NW_016108102.1, from coordinate 146,955 downwards.
GAAGAGGAGTTCTGGGTTTTGAAGTTTTAGACTTTTTGCACTGGTTTCTTCCCATCTTTGTGGGTTTATCTTCCTGTGGTCTTTGAGGTTGGGGACCTTTGGATGGGGTCTCTTAGTGGACGTCCTTTTTGTTGAGTTTAACCTATTTCTGTCTGTTTGTTAGTTTTCCTTCTAACAGTCAGGCCCCTCTGCTGCTAGTCTGCTGGATTTTGCTGGAGGTCCACTCCAGTGCCTGCTTGCCTGGAAATCACCAGCAAAGTCTGCAGAGCAGCAAAGATTGCTGCCTGTTCCTTCTTTTAGCTGGCTTGTCCCAGAGGGGTTTCTGCCAGATGCCAGTCAGAGCTCTCCTGCATGAGGTGTCTGTCAACTCCTACTTGGAGGTAGACTACACGTGGTTCACAGAGTCAGGCTACATGGGGTTCACAGGGCCACTTGAGGAGGTAGTCTTTCCCTTATCAGAGCTCAAACGCTGTGGTCAGAAATCCACTGCCTTCTTCTGAGCTGCCAGGCAGGGGCATTTAGGTCTGTTGAAGCCATACACACTACCGCCCCTTTTCCCAAGTGTTCTGTCCCAGGAAATTGGGGGCTTTATTTATAAGTCCCTGATGGGCTGCTGCCTTTTTTCAGAGATGGCCTGTCCAACAAGGACATCTAGTGAGACAGTGCCTGCAGCTGCTGAGCTGTGTTGGGCTCTGCCCAGTTTGAATTTCCAGCAGTTCTGTTTACACTGTGGGGTTGAAACTGCCCCCTCGAGCCTCAGCTGTGGCAGATGTCCTTCTCCCCACTGAGCTCAAATAACCCAGGTTAAGTTCAGACTGATGTGCTAGCTGCGAGAATTTCAAGACAATGGATTTTAGCTTGCTGATCTCTGTGGCGTGGGACCCACTGAGCCAGACCACTTGGCTTCAGCCCTTTTTCCAGGAGAATGAACAATTCTGTCTTGCTGGCATTCCAGATGCCACTGTAGTATCTGAAAAAGTATATATCTACCTGCATAAATGTAATAACTGGGAACACTATATCCAGGAAGGTTTATCACTAGGTATTTGGATATCTTTTTGGTAAATTTATTTTAATTCTATGGGAAGCAGAAAATTTTTATAGTTGGGATGAATGAAAAGGGGTTGGGGTTAAAGTTCTTTGAATGGATGGTAATGACCCAAGGAGTAAAGTCCCTTATTTTTCCAGCTTTTTAGGAATTTGCGTGCCCATTTCTGATTTGGAGAATCTGAATTAATTCTATCTCTCAAAATCAGCCATTATACTCTCATACATTCGCCTCTTCTGTGATAGTCCGTGGACCTAGAGAGAAAGGTCCTTATATAGTTTTGGCAGGAGGGATTTAGCAATGAAAATAGCTTGGTCTTAGTGGAATTCAAGTAATTTTTAAATTTTGGACCCATCATCTACAGATGCAGTTATTTCCACTCTTTCCTCCACTTTCCAAAAGCAGAGGTGCCTCTTTCCATGGCCACCACCACCATAGGTCCATGGGGTGTAATGACAGGCTACTCTTGATGTTCTCTTAAGGCCAAAAGCCTCTTTAGTTAGTTTATGTGAATGCTACCTGGTACCTTTCAGGGCAGCAAGGTGCAAGACAAAGTTTCCTTTGCCTTTCCTTATGCTTTTGTCATGTGGAAGGAGTCTTGCTTCATAGCCACCACACCTGTAAATGTCTTGATTCTCACCAGAAACCAGGAAGACCAAAGGCTCACCCAAGGCCCTCACTGTATTACCTGAGTATTGCTTCTGATTACTCAGGGCCCAAGAGCTCTTCAGTCAGCGAGTGATGAATCCTACCAGGACTGGGTCCTTCCCTTCAAAGCAGCATGTATCCTTCTTACCCAGTGTGTGTCTAGATATATTTTACAGAAGCTGGGGCTTAGAAAGGTGGCCCTATGACTCTGACTGGTACCCTTTTCTACTGTCGCTGAGCAGGTATCCAAGATACAAGACGAAGCTCTCCCCACTCTTATATCTCCTCAAGTAGAGGGAAGCAGTCTCTTTCTTAGCCATGAGTTCTATAGCCTGGGATTAGGAGATGGGTGATGTCAGCACTTCCTTTATTGCCCCAGCTGATGTTACAGTAGGTCATGTGTAGCCCAAGTCTACTGACACTGGGCCCAATTCAGCACTAAGACTTATCTAGTGGTCACAGCCATTGTGGCTTAAACTGTCTTTTAAGTTTATTTGGGGCCCCAGAGCACTGTAGCCCATAATGGCAAAGCAGACAGGAACTCCAGTTCTGACCGCTGGGATGGGCAATTCCCCTCTGCTTAGGGCTGGTTTAAGTGCTCCCTCTATGGCTGGGTGTCAGCTGAATTTGGCCCAGTTTTGTTTTCTGTTATAATAGAGAATTACTGAGTTCAATGCCTCACAAATTCTGCAGTCTCCCTCTCCCCACCCTATAGAAATGTTTACACACCATATCACTACTGCTAGGTGATGAGGAGGGATAGCATCTGTGATTAAAGACTGTTTTTCTTACCTCCTCAGTGCCTCTCTCACTGATATGATGTTAAAATCAGGTGCAGCATGTGCTCAACTGATTTTTGGTTTTTATGAAGGAGTGTGTGTGTGTGTGTGTGTGTGTGTGTGTGTAGATATTTGTTAAATCATTGTCATTTTGGGGCAGACAGTAGGTGGAGCCTTCTATTCTGACTCCATGCTCTGCCCTCTCCCAGGGTTCCTCCTACTAACATATTTTAGCTGGAACAAATAGATGATATGTTAAAGGTAACACAAATATCAAACCAGACAGAATTTGATTTAGGAATCAAACGCAGGATGTCATTGTAAAAAGGGTAAAGTCTTAGCTAGTGAACTGCAGCAGGAGACAGTTACCATTGCTCTTTCTAGACAAAAAGCTAGAGGCAGTTTAGTCTTGGATAGCAAAAGTTGGCTTGTTATCTACGTGAAGCCCCTGACATAGTCAAAAATAATTAAAGTTCTTTTGCTGGACTTTTAATTTTTTTTTTTTTGAAGCTGCTCAAATTTTAACCAATTCACAGGTCTTATTATTTATAATATGGAATTCTCCTTTGGATTTATTCAAATAGGGTAGAGGTGGTCAAACCCAAAGGGGAAAAAGAAAACAAGAACAACAAAATACAGATAATAAAATCAGAAACAAATGAATAAACACAAAACAGTTAAGCAAAACAAACAAATGATTGCACAATTTATACTATAACTGAGCACTCTAATGATAAGAATAAATTAAGACCAGCCTAGGGTAAGTCATAACTTTTAGTCGTTAAGGAGAATTTTCAATGCAAAACTGCAGCTCAGGTACTTACCTAGAAATGGGGCACAGCTGAAAACTGCTCTCTATGATATTAAACCCTGGAAAAACAAATCTTCCTTGTTAGAAGTGAGTAAAACATCAGAAAAAGAGTTGCACAGCAAAACAAACATTAGTTATTATCCAAATTTTGGGGTATTGATGATTCTCTGAAAAGGGGAAGCTCACAGATGTCAGCAAATTTTCCTATTGGTTTGAATAATCAAAATAGCCAAAGCCTCAGCAAAGTTTGATTCATATAGTATATATAAGTTATACCAAGCACCAATCAGGGATGTGTCATAGATCAGTGCCACCTTCACATGGAGTCCTGTCTGTTGGTCATTAATTTGTAAGTCAAAAAGTATCTGAGACAGGTCTCAATAAATTTAGAGTATATTTTTGGTTCTTATGAAGGAGATTTTTGTTGGCTCGTGACACAGGTTCTGAAAACATGCACTTGATTTTACGGCTGGATTTTATACATTTTAGGGAGATAGAAATTACAGGCAAAGACACAAGTCAGTATATGTAAGTTACACATTGATTGGCACAGAAAGCAGGTCACCTCAAAATTGGTGCTCTCAGATTATAGGTGTATTCAAAGATTTTCTGATTGGCAATTGGTTGTAAGAGTTAAGCTTTGTTCAAAGAGTTGAAGTCAAATTGGGTTAAGGTAAGGAGGAGGTGTGGAAGCTAAGATTCTTATATAGAGGAAGCCTACAAATAGTAGCATTCAGAGAGAATAGATGTGAATGTCTCTTATGAGACATTAAATGGTGTCAGGCTCTTATGAAAAGACCTAGTAAGGGATGGAGACTCTCTATAGAGTATAAATTTTCCATGTAAGAGATAACTTTTCAGGGCCATTTCAAAATATGTCAAGGAAATACATTTTGGGTTAAAATACTTTGATTTCCCTCAGGGCCTGCTATTTGTCATGTGATGTTATAGCAGAATTAGGTTGGAATTTGGTGTTTTATTGCAACAAAGTGTCTATTTTGTCAGTTATAAGATCTCTGTTTCAATGGTAATTCTTGTGAGCTGTGTCTAAACTCCCAAGGGAGGAGGGTATAATAAGACAGGTCTGATACTTTCTTCTCATCATGACCTGAAGTAGCTTTTCAGGCTTTTTGGGAATCACTGGGCTGAGAAGGGGGTCCATTCTGTTGATTGGTAAGCTTATAATTTTATTTTTTGGTTTATACTATCCATTATTAAAAATAAACTTTTAAGATTTTATTATTTATTGTGCAGTTGTCTGGTTCTCCCTACAATTCTGTCAATGTTTGATTCAAGTGTGTATATAGGCCGTGATATTTGTGATCTTTGGTGCATACATTTTTATATTTTTTTCTTTTTGGTGAAATTATCCTTTTATCAATATATAAAATCCTTCTTTTCTTGTGAAATATTTTTGACTTAAAATTTATTGTATCTGATATTACTATAACCACCCTATCTCAATTGTTTACTATTTGCATGTAATATCTTTTTACATTTTTTTTTTTAACTTTCAACCTAAGCTCTTCTTTTTATGTGGAAAATCTTTTGTAGTTTCACATAGTTGGATAACTTTTTCAATTGATTCTCTCAATCTGTGCTTTATTATTAGAGAGTTTTACTTATTTACATGAAGCAATTACTTGCTGTAAAGAACTATTTCTCATTTTCTATATTTTATGGTACTTTTATCCCTCATTCCTCATTTTTTTCCTACTGTCTTCCTCTGTGCCTAGTTGATTTTTTGGAAGGATATATTTTTAAAAAATATTCTATACATATATTTTTTGTGGTTGCCTATGAGCATCACATACAGCATAATAAACTAATAACAATCAATTTTGTATTGATATAACCTTAATCTTAATCACATGCATAGAAAACTCCTTTACAGCTCTATTCCCTATCACCACTCTCCACACTTTATTACAAACTACATTTTTATATATTGTGTACCTATTAACATAGATTTATAATCACTTTTATATATTGTTTTTTAAATCAAGTAGAATAATTAGAAGTATTGCTACTAACCAAAATTACAACAATACTGTTTTTTTGTTTGTTTGTTTTTGTCATTTGACTCAGCAATCCCATTGCTGGATATATACCCAAATGAACATGAATCATTCTAACATAAAGACACATGCACATGCATGTTAATTGCAGCACTATTCACAATAGTCATAGAATTAACCTAAATGCCCATCAACAGTAGGCTGGCTAAAGAAAATATAGTACATATGCACCATGGAATAGTCCACAGTCATAAAAAAGAATGAGATAATGTCCTATGTATCAACATAGATGCAGCTGGAGGCCATTATTTTAAACAAAGTAAAGCAGGAAGAGAAAACCAAATATAGCATGTTATCACTTATGAGTGGGAGCTAAGCATTGAGTACACATGAATACAAAGAAGGGAGCAATTGACTCAAGTACCTATTTGAGGATAGAGAGTGCAAAGAGAGTGAGGACTTAAAAACTACCTATTGGTTACTATGCTTATTACCTGGGTGACAATCTGTAGAGCAAACTCATGTAAAACATAATTTACCTATACAAAAAATCTGCACATCTACCCCTGAATCTAAAATAAAATAAAAGTTTAAATGACCCAATAATACTGTTTTTATATATTTGCTTCTGTATTTACCTTTATCAGAAATTTTTATATCTTCATATGACTTCAAGTTACTGTTTAGCATCCTTTTATTTCACCTTAAATAACTGACATGCTTTTCCATTTCTTGTATGCCAGGTTGAGTTATAATAAACTTTCAGTTTTTGTTTACCTGGTAATATTTTAATTTTTACCTCATATAGGAAGATGATTTAGCAAGATATAGAATCCTCAGTTTACATGTTTATGTTTCATTTATCACTCCAAGCATATCATCTGTAAACCAAAAATAAAATTCTAAGCACCGTAACCAACAAAATGCACCAACCTCTCAATCAAGGGGATCCAAAGACACCTTAAAAACTAGTTTTGATTACACTAAGATGTTGGGAAAGGGGAATCAGACATGCCTCATTAAGCCTTTTCCCTTTTGAAGTTTAGACACAACAGACCATAATTAACATTAAAATGGAGATCCTAATACTGTCGGAACAGACTCTTTGGAGCAATAAGATACCAACTCCATCCTAACTCTTGTGTAATATCAACATGACAGATAATAGGCACTCAAAGAAATCAAAGTATTTTACCTCAAAAACATTTCTTTGACGTATTTCAGAATGGTTCGGCAAAGATGTCTCTAATAGGTAAAATTTACGTTCTACAGAGAAACCTCTCCCATTTCCAGGTCTTTTCCTGATCCAGGAGAGATTTAACTGAGAGTCTGACACCTTTTAATGTCTGATAATAGACATTCACATCTGTCTCTCTGAAGTCTGCTATCTGGAAGCTACATCTATACAAAAAGAACCTTTGCTTCCACAACACACCCTTTACCTTACTCCAGGTGACTTCAACTGTTTAGACAGAGCTTAATTCAACCAATTGCCAATTGAGAAATCTTTGAATCCACTTACAACCTGGAAGGAGCCACTTCAAGATATCCTGCCTTTCTGAGCCAAAACAATGTATACCTTACATGTATAGACATGTCTCTGCCTGTAATTGCTATCTTCATAAAATGTGTAAAATCAAGCTGTAACCCAAACACCTTGTGCACATATTCTTAGAATCTCCTGAGGCTGCCTCATGAGTCAGTGTCCTCATGTTTGCTTAGAGGGGTGTATAGTATTTTCTGATGATGGTTTGTATTTCTGTGGGATCAGTGGTGATATCCCCTTTATTATTTTTTGATCATGTCTGTTTGATTCTTCACTCTTTTCTTCTGTATTAATCTGGCTAGTGGTTTGTCTATTTTGTTAATCTTTTCAGAAAGCCAGCCCTGTATTCATTAATTTTTTGAAGGGTTTTTTGTGTCTCTACCTTCTTTAGTTCTGCTCTGATCTAAGTTACTTCTTGTCTTCAGCTAGCTTTCAAGGTTGTTTGCTCTTGCTTCTCTAGTTCTTTTAATTGTGATGTTATGGTGTTAATTTTAGATCTTTTCTGCTTTCTCCTGTGGGCATTTAGTGCTATAAATTGCCCTCTAAACACTGCTTTAGCTGTGCCCCAGAAATTCTGGTGTGTTGTGTCTTTGTTCTGATTGGTTTCAAATAATTTATTTATTTCTGCCTTAATTTTGTTATTTACCCAGTAATCATTCAGGAGCAGGTTGTTCAGTTTTCATGTAGTTGTGAGATTTTGAGTGAGTTTCTTAATTCTGAGCTCTAATTTGATTGCACTGTAGTCTGAGAGATTGATATGATATCTGTTCTTTTGCATTTGCTGAGGAGTGTTTAACATTATGTAATGCCATTCTTTGTATTTTTTTATCTTCATTGGTTTAAAGTCTGTTTTATCAGAGACTAGGATTGACAGCCTTGCTTTGTTTTGCTTTCCATTTGCTTGGGAAATCTTCCTCCATCTCTTAATTTTGAGCCTGTATGTGTCTTTGCATGTGAGACAGGCCTCCTGTGTACAGGACACCAATGGGTCTTGACTTTATCCCTTTTGTCAGTCTGTCTTTTCATTGGGGCATTTAGCTGTTTACATTTAGGTTTAATATTGTTATGTGTGCATTTGATCCTGTCATCATGATGCAGCTGGCTATTTTGCTCATTAGTAGATGCAGTTTCTTCATAGCATTAATGGTCTTTACAATTTGGTATGTTTTTGCCATGGCTGGTACTGGTTTTTCCTTTCCATGTTTAATGCTTCCTTGACGAACTCTTGTAAGGCAGGTCTGGTGGTGACAAAATCTCTCAGCATTTGCTTGTCTGTAAAGGATTTTATTTCTCCTTCACTTATGAAGCTTAGTTTGGCTGGATATAAAATTTTGGGTTGAAAATTGTTTTTTTTTTAAGAATATTGAATATGGTTCAGGCATGGTGGCACATACCTGTAATCTCCGCACTTTGGGAGGCCAAGGTGTGTGGATCACCTGAGGTCAGGAGTTTGAGACCAGCCTGACCAACATAATGAAACCTCATCTCTACTAAATACAAAAAATTAGCCCAGTGTGGTGATACATGACTGTAATATCAGCTACTTGGGAGGCTGAGGCAGGAGAATCACTTGAGCCTGGGAAGCGGGGTTTGCAGTGAGCTGAAATTGCACTATTGCACTCCAGCATGGGCAACAAGAGTGAGACTCTGACTAAAAAAAATGTTGAACATTGGCCCCACTCTCTTCTGGCTTGTGTAGCATTTCTGCAGAGAGATTTGTGTTAGTCTGATGGGTTACATTTTATGGGTAACCCTAGTATTCTCTCTGTCTGCCCTTAACTTTTTTTCCTTCATTTTAACCTTAGTGAGCCTGATAATTGGGGTTGCTCTTCTTGAGAAGTATCTTTTTTTTTTTTTTTTTTTTGAGACGGAGTTTCACTCTTGTTACCCAGGCTGGAGTGCAATGGC
>NW_016108102.1:116622-138159 GCF_001604975.1 Cebus imitator | reverse complement strand
TCAGGCAATTCTCCTGCCTCAGTCTCCTGAGTAGCTGGGATTACAGGCATGCGCCACCATGCCCAGCTAATTTTTGTATTTTTAGTAGAGACGGGGTTTCACCATGTTGACCAGGATGGTCTCGATCTCTTGGCCTCGTGATCCACCCACCTCAGCCTCCCAAAGTGCTGGGATTACAGGCTTGAGCCACCGCGCCAGGCCTCTTGAGGAGTATCTTTGTGGTGTTCTATGTATTTCCTGAATTTGAAAGTTGGCCTCTCTTGCTAGGTTGGAAAAGTTCTCCTACATAATATCCTAAAGAGTGTTTTTCAACTTGGTTCCATTCTCTCTGTCACTTTCAGGTATACCAAGCAAATATAGGTTTGGTCTTCTCACATATTCACATATTTCATGGAGGCTTTGTTTGTTTCTTTTTATTCTTCTGTCTTTAATCTTGTCTTCATGGTTTATTTATTTCAGTTGGTCCTTAATCTCTGATATCCTTTCTTCTTCTTAATCAATTCAGCTATTGATAACCATGTATACTTCACAAAGTTCTCATGCTGTGTTTTTCAGCCCCGTCAGGTTGTGTATCTTCTCCAAACTGGTCATTCTAGTAAGCAATCCCTCTAACCTTTTTTCAAGGTTCTTAGTTTTTTGGCATTGGGTTAGAACATGCTTCTATAGCTTGGAGGCATTTGTTATTACCCACCTTCTGAAGCTGACTTCTGCCAGTTCATCAAACACATTCTCCGTCCAATTTTATTCCCTTGCTGTCGAGGAATTGTGATTTTTTGGAGGAGAAGAGGTTTTCTGGTTTTTGGAATTTTCAACCTTTTTGTGCTGTTTTTTTTTCCCCCATATTCATGGATTTATCTAGCTTTGGCTGTTGGGAAAAGCAGCAAAGGAGAAAGGACTTACAGAGTACCTACATAAATTGGTTTTGAGTGACACATAAACAAGGAACAACAAACTGCAGAAGGCCACAGGAGGCCTCTGAGGAGGAAGGCCTCTTCATGCCTCATGTTCCGGTGCAGGGTGACCTAAGCTCTGTTACCATAAACATTGTGCTCAAGGATGTACAACCCCTTCATAGCACTATGATGTAGCCAGACTTGTAGGCTCCAGCGGCACATAGATAAGCTAAAGATAACCACATGTTCTTGTTTTGTGAAACTCCCAAATCACCACTGTTATAAATCCTTAGGATGACACACCAGTTCCAGCTCACTGATTCACTTCTGGCTGACTGATTCACTCCACCATCACTCCACCCCTACCCTGTAGATCAACGTCATTGTAATCAATAAATAGTGTGGATTATCAGAGCTTGGGGCCTTCACTGCCTCCTCCAAAGTAATAAGTGACAGCCCCCTGATCCCACTGTCTCTCTTAATCTGTCTTTTTCTCATTCCTTTGTCACCACCAAACTCGGGGTACCCACGGGTGATGTAAGGCTAGCTCCCTACATTCTGGTGCCCAATGTGGGGCTCACGGATCCCTACATTCTGGCACCCAATGTGTGGGGCTCATGAATTCCTACATTGGCCTTTGATGTTGGTGATCTTCAGATGGGGTTTTTGTGTAGATAACCTTTTTGTTGATATTGATGCTATTCCTTTCTGTTTGTTAGTTTTTCTTCTAACAGTCAGGGTCCTCTGCTGCACATCTGCTGGAATTTGCTGGAGGTCCACTCCAGACCCTGTTTGCCTAGATAACACCAGCAGAGGCTGCAGACCAGCAAAGATTGCTGCCTGTTCTTTCATCTGGAGGCTTTGTCTCAGATTGGCATCAGCCAGATGCCAGGCGGAGCTCTCCTGTATGTGGTGTCTGTCGACCCTGCTGGGAGGTGTTTCCCAGTCATGAGGCATGGGATCAGGGACCCACTAGAGGAGGCAATCTGTCCCTTGGCAGAGCTTGAGCACTGTGCTGGGAGATCCACTGGTCTTTTCAGAGCTGGCAGGCAGGAATGTTGAAGTTTGCTAAAGCTGTGCCCACAGCTACCCCTTCCCTCAGGTGCTCTGTCTCAGGGATATGGGAGTTTTATCTATGAGCCCCTGACTTGGGCTGCTGCCTTTCTTCTAGGGATGTCTTGCCCAGAGAAGAGGAATCTAGAGAGACAGTCTGGCTAAAGCGGCTTTGCAGAACTGCAGTGGGATTTGCCCAATTTGAACTTTTCAGCAGCTTTTTTTTTTACACTGTGAGTGAAAAATGCCTATTCGATCCTCGGTAACGTCAGATGCCCCTCTCCCCGCCAAGCTAGATTGCCCCAGGTTGACTTCAGACTGCTGTGCTCGCAGTGAGAATTTCAAGGCAGTGAGTCTTAGCTTTCTGGGCTCTGTGGGGATGGGAGCCACTGAGCTAGAACACTTGACTCCCTGGCTTTATCCTCCTTTTCAGGGGAATGAACAGTTCTGTTACACTGGCATTCCAGGTGCCACTGGGGTTTGAAAAAAAAGGTCCTGCAGCTAGCTTAGGTGTCTGCCCAGTTTTGTGCTTGAAACCTAGGGCCCTGGTGGTGTAGGCACCTGAGGGAATCTCCTGGTTTGCAGATTGTGAAGCCTGGGAGAAGCGTAGTATATGGGCTGGAATACATTGTTTCACATGGCACAGTTCCTCATGGCTTCCCTTGGCAAGGGGAGGGAGTTCCCCGACCCCTTGCACTTCCTGGGTGAGGTGACATATCCTGCTTCTGCTAACCATTTGTGGTCTACATCCACTTTCTAACCAGTCCAAAGACATGAGCCAGTTACCTAAGTTGGAAATGCAGAAATCACCTGCCTTCTGCCTTGATCTCACTGCTAGCTGACTGGAGTTGTTCCTATCCAGCCATCTTGCCAGCCACCCTCACCTATAACCTTTTGCCCCAGGTGTGTGCAGCCCAATAGATCCAACAGCTTTCAAAAGCATTGCCACTGCTTTCTGCTGAACTTATTCTGAATTGTGCTGCTTTTCCTTGACTGACAGCGAGTTAAGCAGAACAGAAACTAGTCCTTTACGCAGCCCCCAGGTGGGTTAGAACATTACAAGTGCAATCTGTTATGCTCCCTTGAATTTGAGGGAGTTAATTTGAAACTGGGTTGCCACCTCTTCTAGACTCAGACTAAATACTGTGCCAGGGAAAGGGTGGGGTCAAGGCTTGTAAAAATGAAATAAAATTATCTGTCAGTTTGAATATGACTTTATGTTGATTGGGTATTTGGTTGGTTGCTGTAGACTTTTGACTGCTTTCCAAAGTTAATTTAGCCATTTTTGGTGGTTATTGGTGTGTGTGTGTGTGTGTGTGTGTGTGTGTCCGTTGGATAAAGGGTTTTGGAGCTTATTAGTTATTTTTCTATGCTCTATTATTAACATCTTACATTGTTGTGGTGCATCTGTTACGATTTATGAACCAATGTTAATACATTATGATGAACTAAAGTCTATAGTTTACTCAGAGGTCTTTCATTTTTACCTAATGCTGTTTTTCTATTCCAGGATCTATATTGTGTCCACATAAATTTTCAACTCAATCAGATAAATACTTGAGAGCATGACTGTTGGATTGTATGGTAAGACTATGTTTAGTTTGGAAAGAATTTGCCAAACTTTCTTCCAATGTGGCTGTAACATTTTTCATTCTTGTCAGTAATAAATAAGAGTTTCTGTTAATCCTTGCCAATGTCTGGTATTGTCAAGAGTTTTTTCTTATTTTAGTCATTTCAATAGGTATGCAGTTGTAGCTCATTGCTCTTTTAATTTGCAATTCTATCAGAATATTGAATTATCAGCTTTTTTCACTTGCTCATTTGAAATATGTATGTCTTTTTGGTAGATTGTGTGTTGAGATTTTTACATCCATATTTTTTATTGAGTTGTTTGTTTTCTTATTGTTAAGTTTAAATTTTTTTTTATGTTTAGGATACAGTTAATCCAATATGTGTTTTGTAAATATTTTTTTCAAAGTTCGTGGCTTGTCTTCATTCTCTTAATGTGTCATGCAGAGCATAAGTTTTATGCGATAATAAAATCTAACTCATGTTTTTCATGGATTGTGCTTAGAGCATATAAAGTGTTTTATCTAAATTCTCATTATCAAATACAAGGTAATCTAGTTTCTATCTAAGTTATCTAGAGATTTCACAGTTTTCTGTCTTACATTTAGGTCTACAATTCATTTGGAGTTAATTTTTGTGAAAGGCGTAAATCTGTGTCTATATTGTTTTTACACATGAACATCCATTTGTAGTAGCATCATTTATTGCAACAACTATCTTTTCTTCATTGATTTACCTTTGCTCCTTTATCAAATAAACAGTTTACTTTTTTCATGTGGGTCTATTTCTGGGTTCTCTATAGTGCTGCCTTCACCAGTGAACCTATTCTTCCATGGAAATTGTTCCCTGTAGCTTTATAATACATATTATATATAATATATTACATATTAAAGTTGGGCAATAATGATTCTTCAACTTTGTCTTTCTTTAATATTGTGATGGCTACTATAATATTTTTCCACTACATATCAACATTAGAATAATTTTTTCAATATCTGCAAATTGCTGAGATTTTGATTGAAATTACATTGACTATATAGATCAACATAGAAATAATTGGTATCTTAAAAACATTGAGTGTTCTCATTCATGAACTAGACTATTTCACCATTTATTTAGATAATTTTTATTATAATTTTATAATTTTGCACATATAGATTCTGTACATGTTTTATTACACTTATACCTAAGTATTTTATTTTATTGATGTCAGATGGTGTTATGAATTTGAAATTAATTTCAAATTTTTATTTTCACTTGCTGTTATAAAGAAAAAAATAGATTTTGTACTTTAATCTTGTATCCTGTGACCTTAAAATAGTAGCACATTGCGTCCAGTAGTTTTTGTTGTTGCTGATTCTTTTTATTTTCTACATAGATACTTACATCATCTGTGAATAATAATAGTTTTATTTTCTTTTATTCCAATGTGTGTATGTTGTATTTCTCTTTTTTGTCTTTCTGTATTAGTGAGAAGTTCCAGTATGCTACTGAAGAGAAATGGTGAGAGGGAATATCCTTACATTGCTTTCATCTTAGGGGAAAGCATACAGTTTTTCACCATTAAGTGACATTTGCTATAAGATTTTTGTAGAAATTTTTTGTTGAGTTGAAGTATTTGTTCTCTATTTCTAGTTCACTGGGAGTTTTTATCATTAATGGATATTGGATTTGGTCAAACACTTTTTCTGTATTAATGATTATAAGCATGTGATTTTTTTTTTGATTTTCACATGTTGATGTGGTGGAATAAATTACTTGAATTTCAAAAATTGAACCAACATATGTGGAATAAATCCCACTTAGTAGTATTGCAGAAGAGGGGGAAATGGTGGACAGGAGACAGGATTAACTTTCAACTTACAGTCACTCAGACAGAGCAGCATATGGAGACCCACATCATGAACTCTTGCTCTAAGAACTACCACAGGAACATGCCAGGAAAACCAAGAGAATTTCACAGACCCTTTGAAGGAAGTGGATTGCCACTGCAGCCTCCAAGGAACGACCAAGGAACAGTGAGTTTGCTTCTTTTCTTAGCTGGGTGGCTTGTAGCCTGGAGCAAGTTCTCAGCCCTGCTGACTGGCTACCTGAAAATAGGCAGTACTATTGTGAAGGGCATGGTGAGAGTGAGACTGGGATTTCAGGCTGTGGGCTGCATGGGAACTGAATGAAGCTGGTGGATGCTGGATTCCTCCATTGCCCTGGCAACCTGTGTGACACAGCAGAAGCAGTCCAAATTCCCCTAAGAACATAACTCCATTTGTTTGAGAACTACAACTCCATCTCCCATAGCAGCCACAGCAAGCCCTGCCCAAGGAGAGTCTGAGCTCAGACAGGCCTAACCCTGCACCCATTCGGTGGTCTTTCTCTACCTGCCCTGGTAGCTGAAGACAAAGGATATAATCTCTTGGGAGCTCTATAACCCAACCCACAGCCTGATTCTTCTTATGCTACTGCAGCTGATGCACTCTTGAAAATGCCACCTTCCTGGCTGGAGGTCAACCATCACAAAACCATAGCACTTAACAAAAATACAAACAAGAACCCTCATGGAGTCCACTCCCTGCTACCTCCACTGGAGCAGGTGCTGGTATCCATGGCCGAGAGACCTGAAGATGAATCGTATCACAGGACTCTGCAGACACTCCCCACTACCAGGCCAGAACCTAGTATCTCTGGCTAAATCCAGAAGAGAAGAAAATCACTGCAGTTCAGCTCTCAGAAAGCCTAAACCCTAGGAGAAGAGGAAAGTACCACATCAAGGGCTTTCCCAATGGGACAAAAGAATGAAGAGCAGCCTTTGATCCCAGATCTTCCCTCTGACATAATTTACCCAAATGACCAGGAACCAGATAAACAATTCTGGTAACATGACAAAACAAGATTCTTTAACACTCCCAAAAGATCACACTTGCTTATCAGAAATAGATTCAAGCAAACAAGAAATATCTGAATTGCCAGAAATAGAACTCACTGATGATGGACACACCAAAGAAAGGTGAAGTTCAACTTAAATATTTTTTTAAAAAAAGATACAAGATATGAATCGGGAAATATCCAGCAAAATAGTATAAATAAGAAAAAATCGGGCCGGGCGCGGTGGCTCACGCCTGTAATCCCAGCACTTTGGGAGGCCGAGGCGGGTGGATCACGAGGTCAAGAGATCGAGACCATCCTGGTCAACATGGTGAAACCCCATCTCTACTAAAAATACAAAAAATTAGCTGGGCATGGTGGCACGTGCCTGTAATCCCAGCTACTCAGGAGGCTGGGGCAGGAGAATTGCCTGAACCCAGGAGGCGGAGGTTGCGGTGAGCCGAGATCGCGCCATTGCACTCCAGCCTGGGTAACAAGAGCGAAACTCCGTCTCAAAAAAAAAAAAAAAAAAAAAAAAAAAAAAAAAAAAAAAAAGAAAAAATCACAACGTCTCAAAATGAAGGACACACTTAGTGCATTGCAAAATGCACTAGAAAAATCTCAGCAACAGAATCAAACAAGTAGAAGAGAGAATGACAGAGCTCAAAGACAAGGCTTTTGAGTTAACCCAATCCAACAAAGACAAGACAAAAAAAATTTTAATGAGCAAAGCCTCCAAAAATTTGTGATTATGTTAAACAACAAAAACTAAAAATAATTGACATTTCCGAGGAAGGAGAGTAACCTAAAAGTTTGGAAATCATGTTTGAGGTAATAATCAAGGAGAACTTGCCTGGCCTTGCCAGAGATCTAGATATCCAAATACAAGAAGCTCAAAGAACACCTGCAAAATCCGTTGCAGAAAGATCATCACCTAAGTGCATAGTCATCAGTTTATCTAAATTCAAGATGAAGAATATAATCTTAAGGGCTGTAAGGCAGAAGCATAAGGTATTCTATAAAGGAAAACCTATCCGATTAAACAACAGATTTCTCAGCAGAAACCCTGCAGGTTAGAAGGGATTGGGTCTTATTTTTAGTCTTCTTAAAAAAAAACTATTAGCAAATAATTTTGTATGCAGCAAAACTAAGCTCCATAAATGAAGGAAAGTTAACCTTTTTCAGAGAAATGCTGAGAGAATTTGCCACTACCAAGCTAGCACTACAAGAACTGTTAGAAGCAGCTCTAAATCTTGAAACAAACTTGTGAAGTACACTAAAATATAAGCTCATTAAAACATAAATTTCACAGTACCTGTAAAACAATAATACAATGAAAAAAGCCAAGATATTCAGGCAATAAATAGCATGATTAATAAAATAGTACCTAATATCTCAATACTATCACTGAATGTAAATGGCCTAAATGCTCCACGTAAAAGATACAAAATGGCAGAATGAATAAGAAGTCAACAACCAAGGATCTGCTGTCTTCAGGAGACTTACCAGACACATAAGACTTATACACACTGAAGGTAAAGGGGTGGAAAAATATATTCCATGTAAATGAACACCAAAAGAGGGCAGGAGTATCTATTCTTATGTCAGACAAAGAGAGACATCATACAATGATAAAAGGAGTAGTCCAACAGGAAAATATCACGATTCTAAATATACGTCCACCTAACACTGAAGAACTCAAATTAATAAAATAATTACTACTAGACCTAAGAAATGAGAGAGACAACAACACAGTAATAGTCGGGTACATTAATACTTCACTGGCAGCACTAGACTGGTCATCAAGACAGAAAGTCAACAAAAAAAAATGCACTTAAACTGTATCCTGGAATAAATGAACATAACAGATATTTATAAAACATTATCTCCAACAACTGCAGAATATACATTTTATTCATTATTAACACATGAAATGTTCTCAATGATAGACCATATGATAGACCATGAAACAAGTTTCAACAAACTTAGGAAAATTAAAACTATAGCAGGTATTCTGTCAGACAACCTTAGAATAAAATTGGAAATCAGCTCCAAAAGGAACCCTCAAAACCATGCAAATACATGGAAATTAAATAACTTGCTTTTGAATGATCATTGGATCAACAATAAAGTCCAGATGAAAATTGAAAATTCTTTTTTTATTGCATTTTAGGTTTTGAGGTACATGTGAAGAACATGGAAGATTGTTGCATAGGTACACACATGGCAGAGTGATTTGGTGCCTTCCTCCCCTTCACCTATATCTGGCATTTCTCCCCATGCTATTTCTCCCCAACTCCCCACCCCCTGCTGTCCCTCTCCTATTTCTCCCCAACAGACCCCAGTGTGTGATGCTCCCCTCCCTGTGTTCGTGTGTTCTCATTGTTCAACACCCACCTATGGTGAGAATATGCAGTGTTTGATTTTCTTTTCTTGTGTCCATTTGCTAAGAATGGTGGTTTTCAGGTTCATCCATGTCCCTACAAAGGACACCAACTCATGGTTTTTGATGGCTGCATAGTATTCCATGGTGTATATGTGCCACATTTTCCCTGTCCAGTCTGTCATTGATGTGCATTTGGGTTGGTTCCAGATCTTTGCTATTGTAAACAGTGCTGAAATGAATATTCGTGTGCATGTGTCCTTATAGTAGAATGATTTATAATCCTTTTGATATATACCCAGTAATGGGATTGCTGGGTCAAATGGAATTTCTATTTCTAGGTCCTTGAGGAATCGCCACACTGTCTTCCACAATGGTTGAACTAATTTACACTCCCACCAACAGTGTAAAAGTGTTCCTGTTTCTCCACATCCTCTCCAGCATCTCTTGTCTCCAGATTTTTTAATGATTGCCATTCTAACTGGCGTGAGGTGGTATCTCAATGTAGTTATGATTTGCATTTCTCTAATGACCAGTGATGATGAGCATTTTTTCATATGTTTGTTGGCCTCATGCATGTCTTCTTTTGTAAAGTGTCTGTTCATATCCTTCACCCACTTGTGAATGGGCTTGTTTGATTTTTTTCTTGTAAATCTGCTTTAGTTCTTTGTAGATTCTGGGTATCAGCCCTTTGTCAGATGGGTAGACTGCAAAAATTTTTTCCCATTCTGTTGGTTTCCAATTCACTCTGATGACTGTTTCTTTTGCTGTGTAGAAGCTGTGGAGTTTGATTAGGTCTCATTTGTCTATTTTGGCTTTTGTTGCCAATGCTTTTGGTGTTTTGGTCATGAAGTCCTTGCCTATGCCTATTTTCTGAAGGATTTTGCCTAGATTTTCTTCTAGGGTTTTTATGGTGTTAGGTCTTATGTTTAAGTCTTTAATCCATCTGGAGTTAATTTTAGTGTAAATTGTCAGCAAGTTGTCCAGTTTCTGCTTTCTGCACATGGCTAACCAGTTTTCCCAACACCATTTATTAAACAGGGAATCCTTTCCCCATTGCTTGTGTTTGTCAGGTTTGTTAAAGATCATTATTCTTTAAACTGACCAATAATAGTGACACAGCCTGTCAAAACCTCTGGAACACAGCAAGGCAGTGCTAAGAGGGAAGTTTATAACCTTTAATGTCCACATCAAAAAGTCTGAAAAAGCGCAAGTACACAATCTAAGTTCACTCCTCAAGGAGCTAGGGAAACAAAAATAAACCAAAACCAAACACATCAAAAATAAATAAATAAATAAAAATAACCAAAATCAGAGAAGAACTAAATAAAATTTAAACAAACAGAAAATACAAAAGATAAATGAAACAAAAACTGGTTATTTGAAAAGATAAAAAAAAATTGATAGACCATTAGTAATATTAACCAAGAAGAGAAAGAATCCAAATAAACTAATTAGAAACAAAATGGGTGATATTAAAACCAATACCACACAAGTAAGAAAAGATTGTTTAAGGCTACCAGGAACACTTTTATGTGCATAAACTAGAAAATATAGAGGAGATGAATAAGTTCAGGAAATAAACAACCCTCCTAGCCTAAGTCAGAAAGAAATAGAAACTCTGAACAGATCAATAAGAAGCAATGAGTTTGAAATGGTAATTACATTTACCAACACACAAAAGTCCAGGAGCAGGTGGATTCACAGCTGAATTCTATCAGACTTCAAAGAAGAATTTGTACCAATCCCACTGACACTATTCCAAAAGACAGAGAAAGAGGGAATCCTCTATAAATTGTTCTATGTAGCCAGTATTATTCTAATACCAAAACCAGGAAAGGACATAACAAGAAAAAAAAAAAAAAAAAAAAAAAAAAAAAAAAAAAAAAAAAAAAAGTAGTCCTAAAGTCTAATCCATTGATCCATTGAGTATGTAGGAAAAAAAAAAGATGATTACAAAAAAAAAAAAAGAACTACAGACCAATAGCCTTGATAAACATAGATTCAAAAATCCTCAACAAAATACTGGCTAACAGAATCCAACAACATATCAAAAAGATAATCCTCCATGATCAAGTGGGTTTCATACAGGGGATACAGAAATGGTTTAACAAATGCAAGTCAAAAAATGTGATACACCACATAAACAGAATTAAACACAAAATTATATGATTATCTCAACAGATGCAGTAAAAGCACTTGATAAAATCCAGCATTCTATTATGATTAAGACCCTCAGCAAAATTGACATAGAAGGGACATACCTTAATGTAATAAAAGCCATCTATTACAGACCCACGGCCAACATTCTAATGAATGGGAAAAAGTTGAAAGCATTCCCCCTGGGAACTGGAAAGAGACAAGTATGCTGTTATGGTTAATACTGAGTGTCAATTTGATTGGATTGAAGGATACAAAGTATTGATCCTGAGTGTGCCTATGAGAGTGTTGCCAAAGGAGATTAACATTTGAGCCAGTGGGCTGGGACAGGCAGACCCACCCTTAATCTGAGTGGGCACAATCTAATCAGCTGTCAACATGGGCTAGAATATAAGCAAGCAGAAAAACGTGAAAAAGAGAGACTCGCCTAGCCTCCCACCCTACATCTTTCTCCTGTGCTGAATGCTTCTTGCCCTCAAACACCAGACTCCGAGTTCTTTGGTTTTGGAACTTGGACGTGCTCTCATTGCTTCTCAGCCTGTAGACAGCCTACTGTGGGACCTTGTGCTTGTGTGAGTTAATACTTAATAAACTCTGCTTTATATATGTATATCTGTTCCATTAGTTCTGTCTCTCTAGAGAACCCTAACTAATACAGATTTTGGTACCAGGAGTGGTTCTTGAGGAACAAAATATTAATGATGAAGTTTTCTCATTGGTTTTGGGGTTTCTGGAGTTGGCCACTTAATATAATTACACCCCCCAAAATGCTAAGGATTCTACTTCTCATAGTATGGAGAACAATGATAGTCCTTGGCATGAACTCTTTAGAGACTTATGGAAAACAAATGCATTTGACACTCCTGATTTACTGCTCATGAGAGTCTAGGAGTTTAGTGACTATGAATAATACCTTTGACCACATGTGGAGAACCAAGAAACGTAATGAAGCTGGTTGGTTGCTCCTAAGTTCATTGGACAAAGTGATGAAAGAAAATGGTGAACTCAGGTTTTCTATCTCCTAGCTTCAGAAGCAGATACTGAGCCTACCTGTTAATCCATAGTATTCTTCCTGATCTTATCCAAGACACCCAAGACAATACCTCTACAAGTCTGAAAAAACCACAGCATTATTGGGCTTGGGGCTGACATCTCCTTGAATACCTAAAAAGCCTTCTCAAGAAGGACAGGCACAGACAAGCCCAGACTGTGAAGGCTACAATAAATATTTCAATACCCAGGCACTGACAAATATCTGCAAGCATCACCCCCTTCCAGGGAAACATGACCTTACCAAAAGAAGTAAGTAAGTATCAGGTACCAATCCTGGAGAAACACAGATATATAACCTTTCAGACAAGGAAGTCAAAATAGCTGTTTTGAGGAAATCCAAGAAATTTGAGAAAACACAAGGAAGTATTCAGAATGTCATCACAATTATATAACAACGATTGAAATAATTAAAAGAATCAAGTAGAAATTCTAGAGGCAAAAAATACAACTCATATGCTGAAGAATGTACCAGGGTCTCTTAATGGCAGAATTAAATAAGCAAGAGAAAGACCTAGTGAGCCTAAAAATGAGCTAAATAAATTCAGTCAGAGGAGACAAATGGAAAAACAAAACAATAATAAAACATGCCTCCAAGAACTAGAAAATAGCCTCAGAATGGCAAATCTAAGAGTTATTGGCTTTAAGGAGTAGGCAGAGAAAGAGATAATGGTAAAGTTTATCCAAAGGGATAAAAATCAGAGGACTTCCCAAACCTAGAGAAAGATATTAGCATTCAAGTACAAGAAGGTTACAGGACACCAAGCAGATTTATAGCAAGAAAGACTTCTTCAAGGCATAATCAAAATTCTAAAGATCAAGGTTAAAGCAAGGCTTATACAAGTAACAAGAGAAAAGAAATAGCTAACATACAATGGATCTCCAGTATATCTGGTAGGAGGCCTTTCAGTGGAAACTTTACAGATCAGGAGAGGGTGGCATGAGATATATTTAAAGTGCTTAAAGAAAAGTACTTTTATCCTAAAAGAGCATATCCAGTGAAAATACCCTTCAAAAATAAAGGAGAAATGACTTTCCCATACAAATAAAAGCTTAAGTATTTCATCAACGTCAGACCTGTCCTACCAGAAATGCTAAAGAGAGTACCTCAGTTAGAAAGAAAAAGATGTTAATGAGCCATAAGAAATCATCTGAAAGTACAAAATGCACAGGTAAAAATAAGCTCACAGAAAAACACAAAATAGCATAACAGTATAATGGGGAGTATATAAACTACTCTTAAGTAGAAAGATTAAATAATGAAACAATCAATAATAATCACAACTTTTTAAAACATAGTACAATAAAACAAAGGGAAATAAAATGTTAAAAAGATAATGTATAGTTTTTATTAGTTTTCTTTTTGCATGTTTGTTTATACAAAGTTCTAACCTTACCTGTGTAAACAAAATAGCAAGGAAGTTTACACAGCAGCTGGGCAGAGCCTGCAGCAGCTCAGCAATACCTCTGAAGGCAGACTGTGACTAGACTTCCTCCTTGCTGGGCAGAGCATCTCTGAAAAAAGACAGCAGCACATCAGGGACTTATAAATAAAACTTCACCTTCCCAGGACAAAGCACCTGGGAAAAGGGATGGTTGTGAGTTCTGCTGCAGTAGACTTAAACACCCCTGCCCCGCACCTCTGAAGGGAGCAATGGAGGTCCCAGTGCAGCACTTGAGCTCTGATAAGGGACAGACTGCCTCCTCAAGCAGCTCCCTGACCCTGTATATCCAAAAAGAGACCTCATAGAGGAGAACTCTGGCTGACATCTGGCAGGTGCCCTTCTGGGATGAAGCTACTAGAGAAGAATCAGGCAGCAATCCTAGTGGTTCTGCAGCCCCTGCAGATGATTCCCAGGCAAGCAGGATCTGAAGTGGACCTCCAGCAGTCCTGCATCAGAGGGGTCTGCATATTAGAAGAAAAACTTAAAAACAGAAAGAAATACATTAGCAGAAAGGACGTCCACTCAGAGACTCCATCTGAAAGTCACCAACTTAAAAAAAACAAAAGGTAGATAAGTCCATGAAGATGGGAAGAAACCAGTGCAAAAAGATGAAATCACCAAAAACAAGAACGCTTCTCCTCCAAGGGATCACAATTCCTCACCAGCAAGGGAACAAAACTGGAGGGAGAATGAGTTTGATGAATTCACAGAAGTAGGCTTCAGAAGGTGGGTAATAACAAACGTCTCTGAGCTAAAGGAATATGTTCTAAAGGAATATGAGCTAAAGGAATATGTTTCAGCTCCATTTAAAGCAGTGTCTAGAGGGAAATTATAGTACAAAATGCCCACACAAGAAGCAAGGAAGAGCTAGAGGAACAAGAACAAACAAATTTAAAAGGTAGCAGAAGACAAGCAATAACTAAGATCAGAGCAGAACTGAAAGAGATAGCAACACAACAAACCCTTCTAAAAATCAATAAATTCAGGAGCTGGTTTTTGAAAACATCAACAAATTAGATAGACTCCTAGACAGACTAATAAAAAAGAAAATACAGAAGAATCAAACATGAAATAAAAAAATGATAAAGGGATATCATCACCAATTCCACAGAAATACAAACTACCATCAGAGATTACTGCAAACAGCTTTATGCACATAAACCAGTAAATCTAGAAGAAATGGATAAATTATTGGACACTCACACCCTCCCAAGACTATACCAGGCAGAATTAGAATAGACCAATAACAAGGTCTGAAGTAGAGGCAGTGACTAATAGCCTAACAACCAAAAAAAGTCCTGGACCAGACAGGTCCATAGTAGAATTCTACCAGAGGTACAAAGAGGAGCTGGTACTATTTCTTCTGAAATGATTCCAAACAATAGAAAAAGAGGGAATCCTCTTTAACTCGTTTTATGAGACCAAATTCATCCTGATACCAAAACCTGGCAGGGACACAACTAAAAAAGAAAATTTCAGGTCAATATCCATGATGAACATCTATTCAAAAATCTTCAATAAAATACTGGCAAACCGATTGCAACAGCACATCAAAAAGCTTATCCATCACTATGAAGTAGGCTTTATTCCAGGGATGTAAGGCTGGTTCAACATATGCAAATCTATAAATGTAATCCATTACATAAACAGAACCAAAAACAAAAACCACATGATTATCTCAATGGATGCAGAGAAGGCCTTTGACAAAATTTAACTGCCCTTTATGCTAAAAACTCTTAATAAAACAGGTATCAATGGAACATATCTGAAACTAATAAAAGCTATTTGTGGCAAACCCACAGCCAATATCATACTGAATGGGCAAAAACTGGAAGCATTCCCTTTGAAAACTGGCACTAGAGAAGGCTGCCCTCTCTTACCATTCCTGTTCAACATAGTATTGGAAGTTCTAACCAGAACAATCAGACAAGTAAAAGAAATAAAGCGTACTTAATTAGAAAAAGAGGAAACTAAATTTTCTCTATTTGTAAATGACATGATTGTATATTTAGAAGACCCCATTGTCTCAGCCCAAAATTGCCTTAAGGTGATAAGCAACATCAGCAAAGTCTCAGAATACAAAATCAATGTGCAAAAATCTCAAGCATTCCTATATACCAATAACAGACAAAGAGCCAAATCATGAGCAAACTCCCATTCACAATTGCTACAAAGAGAATAAAACACCTAGAAATGCAACTAACAAAGGACATGAAGGTCCTCTTCAAGGAGAACTCAAACCATTGCTCAAGGAAATAAGAAAGGACACAAACAGATGGAAAAACATTCCATGTTCATTGTGAGGAAGAATCAATATTATGAAAATGGCCATACTGCACAAAGTAATTTATAGATTCAATGCTATCCCCATCAAGCTACCACTGTCCTTCCTTGCAGAACTGGAAAAAACCACCTTAGACTTCATACGAAACCAAAAAAGAGCCTGCATAGCCAAGACAATCATTAGCAGAAAGAACAAAGCTGGAGGCATTATGCTACCTGACTTCAAACTATGCTAAAAGACTACAGAAATCAAAACAGCATGATACTGGTAGGAAAACAGAGATATAGACCAATGGAACAAAATAGAGACCTCGGAAGTAACACCACACACCTACAACCAACTGGTCTTTGAGAAACCTGACAAAAACAAACATTGGGGAAATGACTCCGTATTTAACAAATGGTGTTGGGAAAACTGGCTAGCCATGTGCAGAAAACTGAAACTGGACCCCTTCCTTACACATTATACAAAAATTAACTCCAGATGGATTAAAGATTTAAACATAAGACCTAACACCATAAAAACACTAGAAGAAAACCTAGGCAATACCATTCAGGACATAGGAATAGGCAAGGACTTCATGACTAAAACATTAAAAGCAATGGCAGCAAAAGTCAAGATAAACAAATGGAATCTAATTAGAATTAAGAGCTTTTGCACAGCAAAAGAAACTATCATTAGAGTGAAGTGGCAGCCAACAGAATTGGAAAAAAAATTATTGCAATGTACCCATCTGACAAAGGACTAATGTCCAGAATCTACAAAGAACTAAAACAAATACAGAAGAAAAAATCAAACAACCCAATAAAAATATGGGCAAAGGATATGAACAGTCACTTTTCAAAAGAAGACATTTATGCAGCCAATGAACATATGAAAAATGTTCATCATCACTGGTTATTAAAGAAATGCAAATAAAGACCACATTGAGATATCATCTTATTCCAGTTAGAATGGTGATCATTAAAAAATCTGGAGACAACAGATGCTGGAGAGGATATGGAGAAATAGGAACACCTTTACACTGTTGGTGTGAGTGTAAATTAGTGCAACCATTGTGGAAGACAGTGTGATGATTCTAGAAATGGAAATTCCATTTGACCCAGCAATCCCATTACTGGGTATATACTCAAAGGAGTATAAATTGTTCTATTATAAAGACACATGCACATGCGTATTTATTGTGGCACTGTTCACAATAGCAAAGACTTGGAACCAACCCAAATTGCCATCAATGATAGACTGGATTAAAAAAGTGTGGCACATATACACCATGGAATACTATGCAGCCATAAAAAAGAATAAGCTCATGTCCTTTGCAGGGACATAGATGAAGCTGGAAACCATCATTGTGAGCAAACTGACAAAACAGAAAACCAAACACCTCATGTTCTCACTCAGAAGTGGGTGTTGAACAATGAGAACACATGGACATAGGGAGGGGAACATCACACACTGGAGACTGTTGGGGAGGTGAGGGGCTAGGAGAAGGATAGCAGAGGGTGGGGAGATTGGGGAGGGATAACATTAGGAGAAATATTTAATGTAGGTGATGGGGGGATGGAGACAGCAAACCACCATGGCATGTGTATACTTATGTAACAATCCTGCAAGATCTGCACATGTACACCAGAACTTAAATAAAATAAAAAGAAAATAAACTTAACACTCTTAAAGTATCAGGAAATCTAAAGTCTAAAAAGTTAGTTTATAAGGATAAAAAGCTGGTGTGTTCCACTAATTCCTGCAGCCCAACAAAGGTAGTTTAGAAATTCCAGATAAATTGAATAAATGATGACTTGCTAGAAATACATAGGAAAAAAAAAAAAAACTATTTACAGCACCAAATAAAAGCCTTCCACTAGAAACTAAAATGTGCCATGATCTTATATACATATGGATGCACAAGAAAACCCGGAGAAGAATAAACAGCAAATAAATAAAAAACTAGAAGCAAAACAAACAGGAAACCAAGCCTACATTTTTCTACTAAATTTACTTTGGAGGCTACAGTATTTCCTAGGGCCCCAAATAGTCCACGTAACAAATGTTGTATTTCTGATATACAATTCAATATTCTTAAGCTCACTGATAATATCATGCATCTTATGCAATTAAGAAATTCACTTTAGGCACGTGACCAATAAGCACTCCAGCACTATCCACCCAAAACGGTAAATACAATGTGAAGCAATGCAAGCATTTATGTGAAATTTGGCTTCACACTAAATTCAGTTTTATGCTTAGCTATATTAAAAAAACAATTGCCAAACTGAAGATGCATTTTTACCATATTTTTTACTTTAATGAAGACTAACAGCTTTACATATGAAAATGTCAATTAGCTCTACATTTCCAATTCTTTATCAGGCTTTAAGGAATATTTTATTATTTAAACTTTTTTCACATTTTTCTCCCCTACTTAATGATTTGTTACTACACTGTTTTATAAGTAACTTTTTGAAATCTGTAATTTAAACTAACTTTTACATAACTTCTGAATTAAACCATAATTATTTTTTTTTCCATGAACATAGCCCTTTCTGGAACATTTTGTATATAGAATTACATGTTAACTAGTATTTTATCCTTAGTAACCTGATGTGCTGCTGTCTTTTTTCAGAGATGCTCTGCCCAGCAAGGAGGAAGTCTAGTCACAGTCTGCCTTCAGAGGTATTGCTGAGCTGCCGCAGGCTCTGCCCAGCTGCTGTGTAAACTTCCTTGCTATTTTGTTTACACAGGTAAGGTTAGAACTGCCTCAGTAATGATGGACCACCTTGATGATGGTAGACTGTGTTGGTAATGGTGGACTGCCTCAATAATAGCAGACGCCCTTTGCCCCACTGAGCTTGACCTTCCCAGGTGAAGCTCAAACTGCTGTGCTGGCTGTGAAACTCTCCAGCCAGTGGGTTTCAGTTTGCGGGTCATTGTGGGAGTGGGACCTGCTGAGCAAGATCACTTGGCTCCTGGCCTTCAGTCCCTTTTATGTCTGGGGAATGGATGGCTCTGTCTTGCAGCATTCCAGGTGCCAGTTAAAATGGTGGCACAGATTTGTGCTGGAAACCCACAGCACCAGCTGAAACAGCCACTCAGATTTGTGCTGGAAACCTGCCCTCCTTGGGCTACACCCACTGTCCAACCAGTCCCATTAAGATGAACCTGGTACCTCATTTGGAAATGTGAAGATCACTCACCTTCTGCATTGCTCTCACTGGGAACTGCTCTGGAGTTATTTCTATTCAGCCATCTTGGCAGAAGTCCTCCTCATTCAAGTATATTTTCATAAACAGAATTTGAGTCATATTTCTCTCTCTGCCTAATTTCTTCAAAATTTGTAAAGTATTTGGGAATATTCTTAATTCACAGCAATGTGTTTTTTGCATACAGTGTAGCAGGATCACTAGGGCTGCACAGGGAGAGACAACCCAGAAACCTGGCATGCCAGCAAAAGGGTAAGAATTTCTTACCAGTCAGTCTCTGGCCTCTTTCTTTTTCTGCAAACTGGCTAAATATAAAGTAAAAGTCAGTGTTTATCTGCTCTGTAAAGTTTTAAAATTTTAATTAGTGAGATTGATTTTAGTTCCTCATTAAATGTTTGGTAGAAGTCAGCAATAAAGTCATCAGATCTCAGGCTTTTCTGTACTGGGAGGCTTTTTATTATGGGTTCAGTCTCCTTACTTGTTATTGGTCTGTGCAGGTTTTGGATTTCTTCATGGTGCCATTTTGATACATTGTATGTGTCTAGAAATTTATCCATGTCTTCTAATCATCTAGATTTTCCAATTTATTGGCATATAGTTGCTCATCAAAGCCTATAATGATTCTTTAAATTTCTATGGTATCACTTGTAATGTCTCCTTTTTATCTCTCATTTTATTTATTTGAATCTTCTCTTTTTCTTTTTTTTTTATTAGTCTGGATGAAAGTTTGTTATTTTTGTTTAATTTTTCATAAAACTTTTCATTTTATTTTTCTTTCATGTTGTTTTCTTTATTTCAATTTCATTTATCTCTCCTGTGACACTTATTATTTCTTTATCTGTACTAATTTTGAATTTGCTTTTCTCCTCCTCTCTAGTTTTTTAAGACGCATCTTTAGGTTGTTTATTCGAGGCTTTTCTTTCTTTCTTTCTTTCTTTTTTTTTTGATGTAGACACTTATAAACTTTCCTCTGAGTACTGCTTCTGCTGTATCTCATAGTTTTTGGTATATTGTGTTTTTATTATTGTTTCTTTGAAGAACTTTTTTAATGTTCTTCTTACTTTCTTCATTAACTTATTGGCCATTAAGAAGCATATTATTTAATTTCTATGTGTTTATATAGTTTCCAAAATTCTTCTTATTGATTTCTGGTTCTATTCTGTAGTTGTCAGAAAAGATTTCTGATATTATTTCAATTTTTGAATGTTTTAAGACTTTTTTGTGACCTAACATATGGTCTATCACTAATAATGACTTGTGTGCTGAGGAAAAAAATGTGTATTCTGTAGCTCTTGGATGAAGTATTCTTTAGGTATCTATTACATCCATTTGATCTATAGTGCAGGCTAAGTCCAAAGTTTCTTCCTTGATTTTCTCTCTGGAAGATCTGTCCAGTGCTGAAAGTGGGTTACTGAAGCCTCCAACTATTAGTGTAGTAGAATCTGCCACTTTCCTTAGCTCTAATATTTGCTTTATGTATCTGTGTACTCCAGTGTTGGGTGCATATATATTTACAATTGTTACATCCTCTTGTTGAATTGATCTCTTTGTCATTATATAATCACTTTCTTTGTCTCTTCTTATAGTTTTTGTGTTGAAGTCTATCTTGTCTGTTGTAAGTATAGCTAATTCTGCTCTTTTTTGGCTTTCATTGGCATGGAATATCTTTCCCCATCCCTTTATTTTCAGTATATGAATGTCTTTATACATAAAGTGTGTTTCCTATAGGCAACAGATTATTATTATTATTTTATCCATTCAGACATTCAATATGTTTTCATTGGAGAGTTTAGCACATTTACATCCAATGTTATTTTTTATAAGTAAGAACTTACTCCAGCTATTTTGTTAGCTTTTGCTTTTCTTTTTCTTTCTTCTTTTTTTTTTGTCTTCTCTTCATTCTTTTTTTTTCCTTTATGTGAAGGTGATTTTCTTTGTTGATATAATTTGATTTCTTACATTTTACAAGTTTTTGCATCTGTTTTTGTATTTTTTTTTTAGTTTTAAAGATACCATCAATGCTTGTAACTACTATCTTATATCTAATAACAACTTAACACTGGTTGCATAAACAAACATACAAACAAAAAACTAACAAAGATTCTACGCCTTTATTTTCTTACTTATTAACCTTTTGCTGTTTCTGTTTATATCTAGTTGTACTGTGAATGTCTTGAAAAGTTGCTATAGTTACTATTTTTATTGGTTTATTGCTTAGTCTTTCTATTTAAGATAAAAGTACTTTCGACACCTCAGTTACAATGTTATGATACTCTGTGTTTTTCTGTGTGCTACTATCAGTGAATTTTGTATCTTCCAATGATTTTTTTTTGCTGATCATTAACATTCTTTTCTTTCTGACTGAAGTACTTCTTTTAGCATTTCTTATAGGGCAGGTGTGATATTGATGAAATTCTTCAGCTCTTGTTTGTATGGGAAAGTCTTCATTTCCCCTTCATTTTTGAAGGATACTTTTACCAAATACACTATTCTAGGGTAAAAGTTTTATTTTCTTTAGCATTTTAAATATGTTATGCCACTCTCTCCTGGCCTGTATGGTTTCCACTGAAAGGTCACCTACCAAACATATTGGAGACCCATTGTTACTTGTTTTTGTTTTTATTTATTTATTTCTTTTATT
>NW_016108102.1:105219-116592 GCF_001604975.1 Cebus imitator | reverse complement strand
TTTGATTGTTAAATGCCTTTAAATAGTCTTTTTTTGGGTTAAATCTGCTTGGTGCTTTGTAACATTCTTGTGCAGAGACTCTTGTTCTTTTCTTTTACTTTCTCTTGAACAAGCAGAATCTTTCTTTTTGTTCTGAGCCACCTGAAGCTGGGAGTGGAGTGACATAATAACTGCTGTAGTCACCACAACTAGGATTGCACTGGATCAGACCTGAAGCCAGCATACTACTGGGCCTCACTTAAGGCCTACTCTGACCACTCCTTAGCTACCACCTATGTTTTCCCAAGGCCCTGGAGATCTATGATCAGCATATGGCAACAACAGCAAGCCAGTGTCCTTCCCTTCAAGGTGGTGAGCTCCCCCAGCCCTTGGCAGGTTCAGTCTGGAAGCCAGGGACTAGAGTTAAAAACCTTAGAAGCCCACCTGTTGTTCTCCTGCACTGTGGCTGAGCTGGCACTCAAACCACAAGATGTAGTCCTTCCCACTTTTCCCTAACCTTTCCCAAGACAGAGGAGCCTCACCTTATGGCCACTGCCACCAGAAGCCCACAGGGAGTACTGCAAGCCTACCACGAATTTCCTTAAGGCCCAAGGGCTCTTCAGTCAGCTTTTGGTGAAAGCTGCATGGCCTGGGACTCACGCTTCAGGGAAGTGGGCTCCCCTCTGTCCCAGGGCAGGTCCAGAAATGCAACCCAAGAGCCAAGTCCTAGAATCAGAGACCCCAAGAACTTGCATTATGCTATACACCCCTGTGGCCGATCTGTTGCCTAAGGTGCAAGACAAAGATTCCTTTACTTTTGCCTCCACTTTTTCTCAAGCAGAAGGAGTCCCACTCATTAACCACCATGGCTGGGAATGTGCTTGATTCTCACCTGAAGCCAGCAAGTGTCAGAGGCTCATCATTCAACATTCTTGATGTAGTACCTGGGTACCCCTTATGCTTATTCAGGACCTAAAGCCTCTTCAGTTAGCAGGTGATGAATCCTGCCAGGACTAAGCACTTCCCTTAGAGGCAGCATTTTCCCTTCTGGTTTGCCGGTAATATGCCTAGAAATTTTGCCTGGGAGCTAGGGCTTGGAAAGGGGGTCTTATGACTGTGACCAGTGACCTATCATGTTGTGTCTAATCTGATATCCATGATGCAAGAGAAAGTCCTTCCCACTCTTTCTTTTCCTCAATCAGGGAGAATCTCTGAACAGGCCAATAACAAGCAGCAAGATTAAAATGGTAATAAAAAATTGCTAACAAAGTCCAGGGCAAGATGAATTCACAGCTGAATTCTATCAGATATTCAAAGAATAATTGGTATCAATTATATTGACACTACTCCACAGGATCAAGAAAGAGGGAATCCTCCCTAAATCATTCTATTATGTCAGTATCACCTTATATCAAAACTGGGAAAGGACATAACAAAAAAGAAAACTACAGACCAATATTTCTGATGAACATAAATGCAAAATCCTCAACAAAATACTGGCTAACAGAATCCAACAGCATATCGAAAATATAGTCCTCCAAGATCAAATGGGTTTTATACCAGGGATGCAGAAATCACATAGCATATGCAAGTCAATAAATGTGATATACCACATAAACAGAATTAAAAACAAAAATTACATGATCATCTCAATATATGCAGAAAAAGCATTTGACAAAATCCAGTAATCCTTTTATAATTAAAATGCTCAGCAAAATTGGCATAGAAGGGACATGCTTTAAGGTAATAAAAGCTAACTATGACACACCCACAGCCAACATTGTAATAAAAGGGGAAAAGTCAAAAGCATTCCCCTTGAGAACTGGAACAAGACAAGGACGCCCACTTTCATCACTTCTATTCAATACAATACTGGACATCCTAGCCAAGCAATCAGACAAGAGAAAGAAACAAAAGGCATCTAAATCAGTAAGGAGGAAGTCAAACTGTTGCTGTTTACTGATGGCATAAGCATATACCTAGAAGACCCTAAAGACTCTGCCAGAAATCTTCTAGAGCCGGTAAATGGATTCAGCAAAGTTTCAGGATACAAAATTAATATACACAAATCAGTAGCTCTACTATACACCAATAGTGACCAAGCTGAGAACTCAAAAAAAACTCAACCCCTATCACTATAGCTGCAAAAATAAAATAAAGTACTTAGGAATATGCCTAACCAAGGACATGAAAGATCTCTACAAGGAAAGCTAAAAACACTGCTGAAAGAAATCATAGATGACACAAACAAATGGAAGTAACTTTGATACTCATGGGCAGGTAGAATCAATATTGTGAAAATAACCATAAAGCAATCTATAAATTCAATTCAATTTTCATCAAAATACCACCATCATTCTTCACAGAACTAGAAAAAAATCCTAAAATTCATATAGAACCAAAAGAAAGCCTGCATAGCCAAACTAAAACTAAGCAAAAAGAACAAACCTGGAGAGTGACCAATCCGAATAGGAATAGCTCTAGAGAGCAGCTCCCAGTGAGAGCAACACAGAGGGCAAGTGATCTCTGCATTTCCAACCGAGGTCCCAGGTGCATCCCAACGGGACTGGGTGGACAGTGGGTGTAGCCCAAGGAGGGTGAGCTGAGGCAAGGTAAGGTGCTGTCTCACCCAAAAAGTGTAACAAACCAGAAGACACACTCCACCCAACAGAAGCCATTGGGGGATTTTCTAGCCACTCTGGCACTCTGGTTCAGATACTGCACTTCTCCTGTGGTCTTTACAGCCCACACACCAGGAGATTCTCAGTCGCTGGCCAACAGGCACCCCAGGTCTTCAGCACAGCTGTTTTAGCCATCATTCCGGGTTTCCAGCACAAAAACTTGCATAATCTGGGCAGCTGTTTTAACTGGCATCTAGAATGCCTGGGAGACAGAGCCACCCATTCACCTGAAAAAGAGGGGCTGAAAGCAGGAAGCCAGGTGATCTGATTTGGTGGGTCACACCTCCACAAAGAACAGCAATCTGAAATGCACTGGCTTGAGAGTCTTGCAGCCAGTGCAGCAGTTTGACTTTGACCCAGGATGGTACAGCTCCATGGGGGTAAGGGAGTCTGCCATTACCAAGGCAGTCTGCCATTAATAAGGCATTCTGCCAT
Organism: Cebus imitator; assembly: GCF_001604975.1. NCBI lineage: Eukaryota > Metazoa > Chordata > Mammalia > Primates > Cebidae > Cebus > Cebus imitator. Next base: position 113,497 of record NW_016108102.1, on the reverse strand, counting down.
TAATGAGTCAGTTGCCATTACCAAGGCAATCTGCCATTACTGAGGCAGTCTGCCATTACTGAGGCAGTCCACCATTACCAAGTCAGTTCTAACTTCACTTGTGTAAACAAAATTGCAAAGATGTTTACACAGCAGCCTGGCAAAGCCTGTGGCAGCTCAGCAAAGCCTCTGCAGGCAGACTGTGACTGGACTCCTTCCTTGCTGGGCAGGACATCTCTGAGAAATGGAAGCTGCACATCAGGGACTTAAAAATAAAACCCACCTTCCTGGGACAGAGCACCTGGGAAAAGAGGTGGCTGTGAGTTTTGCTGCAGCAGACATAAATGTCCCAGCCTAGCAGCTTTGAACAGAACAACAAAGATTCTGGCACAGCACTTGAGCTCTGATAAGGGACAGACTGCCTCCTCAAGTGGCTCCCTGTCCCCTATATATCCAAAGAGGCACCTCATAAAGGAGAGCTCTGGCTGACATCTGGCAGGTACTGTACTGGGACAAGATACCAGAAGAAGGACCAAGCAGCAACCCTTACTGTTCTGCAGCCCCCATGTGTGATTCTCATGCAAGCAGGGTCTGGAGTGTATCTCCAGCAGTTCTGCAGCAGAGGGGCCTGACTGTTAGAAGGAAAACTTAAAAACAGAAAGAAATAGCTTCAATATCAACAGAACAAACGTCCACTCAGAGACCCCATTCAAAAGTTCCCAACTTCAAAGATCAAAGTTAGATAAATCCATGAAGATGGGAAGAAACCAGAACAAAAAGGATGAAATCACCAAAAACCAGAACGCCTCTCCTCCTCCAAGGGATCACAATTCCTCACCAGCAAGGGAACAAAACTGGATGGAGAATGAGTTTGATGAATTGACAGAAGCAGGCTTCAGAAGGTGGGTAATAACAAACTTCTCTGAGCTAAAGGAATATGTTCTAACCCAAGGCAAAGAAACTAAGAACCTTGTAAAATGGTAAGATGAAATGCTAACTAGAATAACCAACTTAGAGAAGAACATAAATGACTTGATGGAGCTGAAAAACACAGCATGAGAACTTCGTGAAGCATACACAAGTTTCAATAGCCCAATCAATCAAGCAGAAGAAAGGGTATCAGAGATTGAAGATCAACTCAATGAAATAAAATGAGAAGGCAAGAATAGAGAAAAAAGAGTGAAAAGAAATGAACAAAGCCTCCAAGAAATATGGGATTATGTGAAAAAACCTAATCTACGTTTGATCAGTGTACTTGAATGTGACAGGGAGAATGAATTGAAGCTGGGAAACACTCTTCAGGGTATTATCCAGGAGAACTTTCCCAATCTAGCAAGGCAGGCCAACATTCATGTCCAGGAAATACAGAGAACACCACAAAGATACTCCTCAAGAAGAGCAACCCCAAGGCACATAACTGTCAGATTCACCAGGGTTGAAATGAAGAAAAAAAAAAAAAGCTAAGGGCAGCCAGAGAGAAAGGTCAGGTTAACCACAATAGGGAGCCACTCAGACTCAGAACAAGCAATTGCTAAGATATTTCATCATCACCAGGCCTGCCTTGCAAGAGCTCCTGAAGGAAGCACTAAACAAGGAAAGGAACAAATAGTAACAGCCACTGCAAAAATATATCAAATGGTAAAGACCATTGACACAATGAAGAAACTGTGTCAACTAAGGGGCTAAACAACCAGCTAGTATCAAAATGGCAGGATGAAATTCACACACAACAATATTAACCTTAAACATAAATGGGCTAAATGCCCCAATCAAAAGACACAGAATTGCAAATTGGATAAAAACTCAAGACCCTTCACTGTGCTGTATTTAGGAGACCCGTCTGATGTGAAAAGACACACGCAGACTCAAAATAAAGGGATGGAGAAAGATTTACCAAGCAAATGGAGAGCAAAAAAAAAGCAGGCTTTGCAATCCTAGTCTCTGATAAAAATGGACTTTAAGCCAACAAAGATCAAAAGAGACAAAGAAGGGCATTACATAATGGTAAAAAAATAAATGCAACAAGAAGAGCTAACGATCCTAAACATATACACATCCAGTACAGGAACAACCAGATACAAAAAGCAAGTTCTTAATGACTTACAAAGAGACTTAGACTCCCACACAATAATAATGGGAGACATTAACACCCACTGTCAATATTAGACAGATCAATGACACAGAAAAGTAACAAGGATATTCAGGTCTTGAACTCAGATCCGGATCAAGTGGACATGATAGACATTTATAGAACTCTCCACTGCAAATCCATAGAATATTCATTCTCAGCACCACATCACACTTAGCTTAAAATTGACCCATAATTGGAAGTAAATCACTCCTCAGTAAATGCAAAAGAATGGACATCATAACAACCAGTCTTTCAGACGACAATGAAATCAAATTAGAACTCAGGATTAAGAAACTCACCCAAAACAGCACAACTACATGGAAAACTGAACAACTTGCTCCCGAATGACTACTGGATAAATAATCAAATGAAGGCAGAGATAAAGTTGTTCTTCAAAACCAATAAGAATGAAGACACAATGTACCAGAATCTCTGGGACACTTTTGAAGCAGTATGTAGAGGGCAATTTATAGCGCTAAATGTCCGTATGAGAATCGAGGAAAGATCTAAAATCGACACCCTAATGTCAAAATTAAAAGAGCTAGAGGAACAAGATCAAACAAATTCAAAAGCTAGCAGAAGACAAGAAATAACTAAGATCAGAGCAGAACTGAATGAGACAGAGACACAAAAAGCCTTCCAAAATTAATAAATGCAGGAGCTGTTTTTCTGAAAACATCAACAAAATAGACTGCTAGCCAGATTAATAAAAAAGAAAAGACAAAATAATTGAATAGATGCAATAAAATATGATAAAGGGGATATCACCACCGATCTCACAGAAATACAAACTACCATCAGGGTTACCTCAAACAATTATATGCACATAAACCAGTAAATCTAGAAGAAATGGATAAATTCCTGGACACTTACACCCTCCCAAGACTATACCAAGAAGAAGTTGAATTCCTGAATAGACCAATAACAAGGGCTGTAGTAGAGGCAGCAATTAATAGCCTACCAACCAAAAAAAAGTCCAGGTCCAGACGGGTTCACAGCCAAATTCTACCAGATGTACAAAAAGGAGCTGGTATCATTCCTTCTGAAAATATTCCAAACAATACAAAAGGAGGGAATCCTCCCTAACTCGTTTTATGAGACCAACATCATCCTGATACCAAAACCTGGCAGAGACACAACTAGAAAAGGAAATTTCAGGCCAATATCCATGATGAATATCGACACAAAAATCTTCAATCAAACTGAAGTTTTGCCACAAAGCTGTGGCAAACTGAATGCCACAGAACATCATAAAGCTTATCCATCATGATCAAGTAGGCTTCATCCTGGGGATAGTTCGACATATGTAAATCTGTAAATGGAATCAATGACATAAACAGAACCAAAGACAAAAACCACATGATTATCTCAATAGATGCAAAGAAGGCCTTCAAAAATGTTCAGCAGCCCTTTATGCTAAAACCTCTCAATAAACTAGGTATCGATGGAGCCTATCTCAAAATAATGAGCTGTTTATGACAAACCTACAGCCAATATCACCCTGAATGTGCAAAAACTGGAAGCATTCCCTTTAAAAATTGGCACAAGACAAGGGTGTCCTCTCTCACCACTCCTATTCAACATAGAATTGTAAGTTCTAGCCAGAGCAATCAGGGAAGAAAAAGAATTAAAGAGTATTCAGTTAAGAAAAGAGGAAGTAAAATTGTCTCTGTTTGCAGACGACAAAATTGTATATTTAGAAGACCCCATTGCCTCAGCCTGAAATCTCCTTATGCTGATAAGTAACTTCAGCAAAGTCTCAGGATACAAAACCAATGTGCAAAAATCACAAGCATTCCTATATACCAATAACAGACAAACAGAGCCAAATCATTAGCGAACTCCCATTCACAATTGCTACAAAGAGAATAAAATACCTAGGCCTATTAGGAATACAACTCACAAGCAAGGTGAAGGACCTCTTCAAGGAGAACTGCAAACCACTGCTGAAGGAAATAAGAGAGGACACAAACAGATGGAAAAACATTCCGTGCTCATGATTAGGAAGAATTAATATCATGAAAATGGCCACACCGACCAAAGTAATTTATAGATTCAATGCTATCCCCATCAAGCTATTATTGACCTTCTTCACAGAACTGGAAAAACCCACCTTAAACTTCATATGGAACCAAGAAAGAGCCCGCAGAGCCAAGACAATCCTAAGCAAAAAGAACAAAGCTGGAGGCATCACACTACCTGACTTCAAACTATACTACAAGGCTACAGTAATCAAAACAGCATAGTACTGGTAGGAAAACAGAGACATAGACCAATGGAACAAAACAGAGACCTTGAAAGTAATGCCACACATCTACAGCCATCTGATCCTTGACACAACTGACAAAAACAAGCAATGAAAAAAGGATTCTCTATTTAATAAATGGTGTTGAGAAAACTGACTAACCATGGGCAGAAAGCTGAAATTTGACCCCTTCCTTACACCTTATACAAAAATTAACTCTAGGTGGATTAAAGATTTAAGCATAAGACCTAATACCATAAAAACCCTAGAAGAAAACCTAGACAATACCATTCAGGACATAGGCATAGGCAAGTACTTCATGACTAAAACAGGAAAAACAAAGGTAATAAAAGCCAAAATTAACAAATGGGATACATTTAAATTTAAGAGCTTCTACGCAGCAAAAGAAACTGTCATTAGAGTGAACTAGCAACCAACAGAATGGGAAAAACATTTTGCAATCAACCCATCTGACAAAGGGCTAATATCCAGAATTTACAAAGAGCTTAAATAAATTTACAAGAAAAAAACAAACAACCCCATCAAAAAGTGGGCAAAGGATATAAACAGGCACTTTTCAAAAAAAAGACATTTATGCAGCCAACAAACATGAAAAAAAGTTCATTGTCACTGGTCATTAGGGAAATGCAAATCAAAACCACATTGTGATACCATCTCACGCCAGTTAGAATGGCGATCATTAAAAAATCTGGAGACAACAGAAGCTGGAGGGGATGTGGAGAAATAGGAACACTTTTACACTGTTGCTGGGAGTGCTAATTAGTACAACCATTGTGGAAGACAGTGTGGCGATTCCTCAAGGATCTAGTAATAGAAATTCCATTTGACCCAGCAATCCCTTTACTGGCTATATACCCAAAGGATTATGTATTGTTGTATTATAAAGACATATGCACACATATGTTCATGTGGCACTGTTTACAACAGCAAAGACTTGCAACCAACTCAAATGCCCATCAATGATAGACTGGATAAGGAAAATGTGGCACATATACACCAAGGAATATTATGCAGCCATAAAAAAGGATGAGTTCACGTCCTTTGCAGGGACATGGATGAAGCTGAAAACCATCATTCTCAGCAAACTGACACAATAACAGAAAACCAAACACTGCATGTTCTCACTCATAAGTGGGTGTTGAACAATGAGAACAGACGGACACAGGAGGGGAACATCAGACACTGGGGCCTGGTGGGGGATGGGGGACTAGGGGAGGGATAGCAGGGGTGGGGGGATAGGGTAAGGATAACATTAGGAGAAATACCTAGTGTAGATGACGAGGGGATGATTACAGCAAACCACCATGGCATGTGTATACTTATGTAACAATCCTGCATGATCTGCACATGTACCCCAGAACTTAAAGTATAAGGAAAAAAATCTAAATTTTATTTATATGTAGTAGTTACAAATAGTAAGAAATTGAAATAAATTTCTAACAGGAACCAAAAATATGAAATACCTAGGGATAATAGTTTCAAGATCTGTATATTGAAAACTACTGATGAGAGAAATTAAAGAAGACTTAAGCAAATTGAAAGAAATTACATGTTCACTGGGCAGAAGACTCAATTTAGTTACCATGTCAATTCTCCCAAATTGAACTGTAGAATTGATGCAATCGCATTCAAAATTCCAGATGGGATTTTTGCAGAAATAGACAAGAATATTCTAACATTTGTATGGAATTACAAAGGGCCTGGAATAGCCAATATAATCTTGAAAAAGGACAAATTTGGAGAGTTAAGGCTACCTATTTCAAGACATTATAAAGCAACAGTCATCAAGACAGTGTGATACTGCATAAAAATAGAAAAAAAAATGGATGATGGAACAAAATAGATAATGCAGAAAAAATACCCATATAAGGAGAACCAATTTTTCAACACAGGTACAAAGACAAGTCAGGGTAGAAAGGATAGACTTTTCAACAAATGGTGTTGAAACAATTGGGTATTTATAACACCTCAAAAAGAGCACTGCTCCATACCTCATACATAGGCCAAAATAGACTCAAAGTGGATCACAGACCTAAATGAAAGCTTAAATTCTAGGCAAAACATATCAAAATCTGTTATGATCTTGTGTTAGGTAAACTTTTCTTATATGTGACATCTATCTGATAAAAGGCTGTTATCCAGAACATACATATGGAACTATGTGTATATTCTCCATAATAAAAATACAACCAATCAAATTGAAAGAAGACCAAATAGAACAAAGCACCTTACCAAAGAATAGACATGGATGAGAAATAAGCACATGAAAATATGTTTATTATTTCTGATCATGATAAAACTGCAACTAAAATCCACAATTTCATATTGCTACACATGTAGTAGAATGGCTAAAATTAAAAATACCATGAGATAGGATGTAAAGGAACTGGAACAGTCATATATCACTGATAAGCATGTAAAAGTGGTGCAACCACTTTGAAAAACAGTTTTTGTAAACTAATAAAAGTTAAATATACGCTTACTATATGCCTTGGCCATTGCATTCTAAGGAATTTACCCAAGCCAAATGAAAGCATATATCCATACAAAATGTGTACATGTATGTTCATAACAGCTTTATTTGCAATAGCCGAAAATTAGAAACATCTTAAATGTTCATCAACAGGTGAATGAATGAACTATTGTATATCTATATAACAGTGTACTTGTCAGCAATCAATAGGTCATCACTATTTATTAATATATTATAACACAAACAACACAACACATTTGTTACAACACAAAGAATTTCAAAATAATTATTCTTATTGAAAGAAACCAGTCCACTGCTTCTTGGCCTTTTGGCTAAGATCAAGTGAAAGAAACCAGGCCAAAAGAAATTCATATTGTGATGAGTGTGTGTGTGTATGACAATCAACAGTTGTTTATAATTCTAGAAAATGGAAAGTAATCTATAGCCACAGAAAACAGATCAGTGGTTGCCTGGTGATGGGAAGCACAGTGTAAAGAAGAATTATAGGGAAGGAACAGAAGGGGCATGAGTAAATATCTTTTAAACTCACTGTTGAGATCCTACTGCTCAGAAAAAAAAAAAAAGACTCCATTCAAAATATTACTACTCATTGGCAATGTACCTGGTAATCCAAGAACTCTGAGGGAGATATACAAAGATAGTAATGTTGTTTTCAGACTATTGAAAACAATAGCCTGTATTCAGGTTATCCAAACCTATTGAAATAAAAAATAACAATAGAAATAATTTCAAACATAGACAAGTTGCAAGATTAGTACAAAATTGTATGCTCTTCACCCATATTCACCAACTATTAATAATTTTCCATGTTTGCCTTATTATTTTCTCTTCGTAGGCATACACATATTGCTTTTTTTAAATTTAAGTTTCAGATATCATGTCCCATTTACCACTAAATAAATGTTTCAGTGTGTGTATCAAGAACCATCTCTAAAACATAGTATAGTAATAATAATAAAAAAGAAAAACTGGGAAAAGCAATGAATATAAGTTGTCATTGAAAAGCATACAATGTATAAAAATATATTTTGTATGACAATAATAGCATAAAGTAGGTGGAAGAAATGAAGCTACATGGGGCAAAATTGTATACTGTTTAAATTAAGTTGATATTATTCTGACTAGATTTTTAAAGTTAATATGTTAATTGTAATCACAGGGTAACATTTAAAGAACTACCTCCGATTAATGTAGTAAAAGAAATGGCAAAGGATTTAAAAATAGTGTATTAAAATACCTATTGAATGCATAAGAAGGCTGGTATAGAAGAATAAAGGGAGAAAAGATAGACAACACATAGGAATTAAATAAAAAATTTTCACGTGTAAACCCTAATTTTAAAATAGTCATATACAAATGTATTAAACACTTCACATAAAAGCATATATTGGCAGAATGGATAAAAAAT
>NW_016108102.1:77959-104044 GCF_001604975.1 Cebus imitator | reverse complement strand
TTGTGCTCATATAGAACATTCTCCTTGATAGACAGATCACATGGTAGATCATCAAAGAAGCTCTATATATTTAAAATGATCAAAATCACACAAATCGAGATGTTTCTATCATGTCTTCATCTTTGATAACCAACCCTTTGTTAGCCTAACCGACTCTCTCTTAGTTGTGAGCTGGACAGACTCCATATTAGCTTCTTCAGTTGCCCCCCACCCCTTTTCCTTTCCCTGAGCACATAGCTGGGTTAAGCTGACTCCAAGCAGACCCAGGAATGTCCTTACTGATAAGATATCGAGTTGAGCTGCACCAGCCAGAAGATGCATCTGCTGATAGTACCAGCCACCCCTAGGAATATGTCTGCTGATAATCGAAAGCCCCCACACCTGCAACTGTTTATCTTTCTGCAGTAGTTTAACTTTTTAACTTTGTGCTTGCTCTGCTTCTGTAAAAAATTTGCTTTAGCTAAACTCCCTCTCCCCTCCTTTAAGCAAGGTATAAAAGGAAAACAAAGCCCCTTCTTCAGGGCAGAGAGAATTTTGAGCATTAGCCATCTCTCAGTTGCTGGCAAATAAAGGACTCCTGATTCAATTTCAGAGTGTGGCACTTTCATTCAACTCGCTTGGGAACAACACATCTTGTTGCTTATATGGTACCTGATAATAAACATCTGCTGTCATTTTTCATCTTTTTTACTGAGTACATAATGTAGCTTTTTTCTATGTTTGCTCTTGCTTTATTTAGGTAAATTCACTTAATTAACGATTTTAAAGTGGACAATTCAGTGGTGCTTAACTCACTTACAAGGCTGTGCAATCATATAAATATTAGAATCAGTTTTTTCATTTTTGAGAAAGTCAGATCATATTTTGATAGGCATTGTATTGAATTTGTAATTTTGGAGTATTATCAAATCTTAATAGTAAGTCTTTCAATCCATAACTGCAGGATGTTTTCCATTCATTTAGACCTTTCAACATTTATTTCAGCAATGTTTTAGTTTTCAGAGTACAAGACTTTTACTTTCTTGGTTAACTTTATTGTTAAGTATTTTATCACTTGATTCTATTGTAAATGAAAGTGTTTCTTAATTTTATCTTGATATTGTTTATTATTAGTACATAGAAATGCAAATTATTTTTTATGTTGGTCTTGTGATTTGCTAAAATTGTTTATTACCTGTAATATTTTTGGTGGATTTTGTAAAATATCCTATAGGTAGGATAATGTCATCAGAAAAGATACATAATTTTACTTCTGTTTCAATTTGGGTGCCTTTTTTCTCTTGGCCAATTGTTTTGGCTGCAGCTTCCAGGACAATGTTGAAAGAAGTGATGAAAGTCAGCATCCTTGTCTTGTTTCTGATCTTGGGAAACAGTTTCCAGGTTTTTACTATTAAGTATGATGTTAGCTGAGGGTTTTTCATAAATGCTCTTTATCCTGATGAGAAATTTTTCTTCTATTCCTAGTTAGCTGAGTGTGTGTGTGTGTGTGTGTGTGTGTTTTAATTGTGAAAGAGGGTTAATGTCCTCAATTGTGGAAGAGGATTAACTTTTGTCAAGTCAATGCTTTTCTGCATGTATTGAAATGAGGTTGTGACATTTTTTTCTTCATTCTATTAATAAAGTGTATTACATTGATCGATTTTCATATGTTGAACCATCCTGGCATTCCTTAGATAAATCCCACTTGTTCACAGTGTATATTTATTTTGATATATTGTTGCATTTGGATTGCTAGTATTTTGTTGAGAATTTTTAAAGAAATTGTAATAAAGTAGAGTTGTCTACATTTTTCTCTGGTGGAGTTCTTTAGCTAGCTTTGACATTGTATTTTCCTTTTTTTAATTTGGTCTTGTGATCTTTCTCAGGAGGATGGCTAAAAATTCTAGCCCTGCCAGTCAGGGCTTCAAGGCATTTGGTCATGAATGTTTACGCTATATCTTTTACAGGATAATTCTTCATCCTGTGGATGGCCTAATTCCTAAGTGTCTGAGCAGTGGCCAGCTGTCCCTCTCACAGAAAACTTGTTTTTACTGGTAGACATCATGAGGCTCTTGTCTAACCTGTGTCCAGTTTATTCCTACAAAGATAGGATACTCTCTAGTAGAGCCCTGACCCAGAAAGAAGGTAGGTTTAGATGTCTTGGTCAGGTAAGACAGGGGAAGCAACTCAACAACACACATAAAATAACAGATATGGCATATTCATTTATTTAGTTGTTCATTGCTTTCTTTCATCATAGTTTTGTAGTTTTCCTAATACAGGTCTTGTATATATTTTGTAATATTTGTACCTAGGTATTTCATTTTGAGGATGCTATTGTAAATGGTATTTTGTCTTTTTTAATACACAAACATCAATTTTATTTTCCTATAATGGCAATGAGCAATCCAAAAAGGAAATTAAAAGAATTCTATTTATAATAGCATCACAGAGGGAAAAAAATACTTACTGATATAATTAACAAAAGAAACGCCAAACCTATACTCTGGTAACTACAAAACATTGCTGAAAGATATGAAAGAAGATAAATGGAAAAGCATTACATGTTATTAGATTGGAAGACTAATAATATTAAGATGTCACTACTCTCCAAATTCATCTGCAGATTATCCTTTCACTTCATTTCTTGTATATAGGAAAACAATTGATATTTTTCATATTAACCTTTATTTATTTATTTATTTTATTTATTTTTGAGACTAGGTCTCGCTCTGTCACTCAGGCTGGAGTGCAGTGGTGTGATATTGGCTCACTGAAACATCCGCTCACTGAAACCTTCGCTTCTCTGGTTCAAGCAATTCTCCTGCCTCAGCTTCCCGAGTAGCTGGGATAACAGGCGCATCCACTGCACCCAGCTAATTTTTGCGTTTTTAGGAGAGACGGCTTTTCACCATGTTGGCCAGTCTGGTCTTGAACTTCTGACCTCTGGTAATCTGCCCGCCTCTGCCTCCCAAAGTGCTAGGATTATAGGCGTGGGCCAGAACACTTGGCTGTTAGCCTTGCACTCTTAAATCTCATTATAATCATTTACTAGTTCCAAGGGGTATTTTTTGTTGACTCTTCTAATTTTTTTTAACAGATATCTTGTCATCTGTGAAAAAAAGACAATTGTATTTATTTCTTCTCAGTTGGTATACTTATATTTTCATTGTCTTATTGAATTATCTAAGACACCAAATAAAATGTCGAAAGCAGTGGTGAGCAGGGACATTCTTATTTTGTTCCTGTTTGTAGAAAGAAAGCTTCAAATTTCCCACCATTGACTAGAATGTTAGCAGTATTTTTTTGAAGACATTATTTACCAAGATGGAGATGTTATCTTCTATGTCTTGATTGTTTGGGGTTTTGTTCATGAATAAGAGTTAGACTTTGTCAAATACTTTTTTCTTCATCTGTTAACATAGTCATGATTTTTCTTTGGCATGTGGAAGTGATGGATTACACTAACTGATTTTAATTTTAAAAATTTAGTAGCTAATTATATAATTGACTATACATATATGTAATATACAATATGATATTTTAATATACATACACATTGTGAAATACACATCAAATGAAATAAAATACTCATTGCCTCACATATACTATGTGATATTTAAAATGTACTTTCAGTAATTTTTAAGTAAACAATGCATTGTTATTAACTATAGTTATTGTGTCATACAAAAACCTCCTGCACTTAGTCCTCCTGTCTACATTAATTTTTAATATTTTAAAAATTTAACTTTCATCTTATGTTCAGAGTTACATATGCAGTTTGTTTTAGTTTGTTAGATAGGTGAACTTGTGACATGGGGGTTTCTTTTATCAGCCATGTATTAAGACTGGTACTCATTAGTTATTTTTTCTTGATCCTCTCACTCCTCCCAACCTCTACTCTCTGACAGGCCCCAGTGTGTGTTGTTTCCCTCAATGTGTCCATGTGGTCTCATCATTTAGCTCCCACTAGTAAGTAACAACATGTCGTATTTGGTTTTCTGTTCCGGCATCCCTTTGCTAAGGATAATGGCCTCCAGCTCAAGGAGATAATCTCATTCTTTTTTAAGGCTGCATAATATTCCATGATGCATATGTACCACATTTTCTTTATCCAGCATACCATGGATGAGGATTTAGGTTGATTTCATGTCTTTGCTATTGTGAAAGGTGCTGCAATGAACATATGCATGTGCGTGTCTTTGTGATAGAATAATTTATATTCCTTCGGGTATATATCCAGTAATGTGATTCCTGGATTGAATAGTATTTCTGTTTTGGGGTCTTCCAGGAATTAGCACACTGTCGTCCACAATGGTTGAACTAATGTACATTCCCACCAACAGTGTGTAAGTGTTTCTGACTCTCTGCACCTCAACAGCATATGCTTTTTTAAAAAAAATTAAATAATACCCATTTTGATGAGTGTGAAAACAGGTTCCTTTTCAAACGAGTAAATGCTGAGGGTATTTGTTACCACCAGACATGCCTGACAAGAGCTCATGAAGGAAGCACCATATATGGAAAGGAAGGACCATTACCAAACACTACAAAAATATACTGAAGTACACAGACCAGTGACACTATGAAACAGCCACATTAACAAGTCTGCAGAATAACTAGCTAACATCACAAAGACAGGATCAAATCCACACATATCAGTAATAACCTTGAAGGTAAATGAGCTTACCACCCCAATTAACAGGCACAGAGTGGCAAGTCGGTTAGAGAACCAAGACCCATTGTCATTAAGAGACCCATCTCAAATGCAATGACAAACATAGGTCCAAAATAAAGGGACAGAGAAAGATCTACCAAGCAAATGGAAAACAGGAAAAAGCAGAGGTTGCAATCCTAGTTTGAGAAAAAAGACTTAAAAGCGACAGAGATCAAAAAAGACAAAGAAAGGCATTATGTAATGATAAAGAGTTCAATTCAACAAGAGGATCTAACTGTGCTAAGCATATATGAACCCAGCACAGGAGCACCCAGATTAATACAGCAAGTTCTTAGAGACCTTCGACGAGACTTAGACTCCCACATAATAATAGTGGGAGATTTATCCACCCCACTGACAATATTAAAAACACCATAGAGACAGAGAATTAACAAAGATATTCAGGGCCTGAACTCAGTGCTGGACAAAATGAACCTGATAGACATCTGCAGAGCTCTCCATGCCAAAACAACAGAATGTACATTCTTCTGGTTGCCACATGGCACATACTCTAAAATCGATCACATAATCAGAAGTAAAACACTCCTCAGCAAATGCAAAAGAACTGAAATCAAAACAATCTCTTTGACCACAGCAGATTCAAATTAGAAATCAAGACAAAGAAATTCACTCTAAATTGTATGATTACATGGAGGTTGAACAATTTGCTCCTGAATGACTTTTGGGTAAATAACAAAATAAAGGCAAACATCAAAAAGTTTTTTGAAACTAATGAGAAAAAAAGATGCAACATACCGGAATCTTTGGGACACAGCTATGGAAGTGCTAAAAGGGAAATTTATAGCACTAAATGCCCACATTGAAAAGTTAGAAAGATCTCAATTTAACAACCTAACATCACTACTAAAAGGATTAGAGAACCAAAAGCAAACCAATCCTAAAAGTAGTAGAAGACAACAAGTAATCAAAATCAGAACTGAACAAAAGGAGACTGAGACACAAAATGCCATTCAAAAGATTAACTAATCCAGGAGCTGTTTTTTGTTAAATTAATAAAATAGGCCAATAGACTAATAAAGACTAATAAAGAAGAAAAGAGCAAAGACTCAAATATACACAATCAAAAATGGCAAAGGGATATTAACACTGACCCCATGGAAATAAAAGTAACCATCAGAGCATACTATGAACACCTCTATGCACACAAACTAGAAAATCTAGAGGAGATGGATAAATTCCTGGACACGTACACTCTTTCAAGACTGAACTGGAAAAAAATTGGATCCCTGAACAGACCAACAATGAGCTGGAAATTGAGTCTGTATCATATAGCCTACCACCCCCCAAGAAGAAGAAGAAAGCTCAGGACAAGACTGATTCATGGCTGAATTCTACTAGATGTACAAAGAGCTGGTACCATTCCTGCAGAAACTATTCCAAATAATTTGAAAGAAACGACTCCTCCCTAACTCGTTCTATGAGGCCGGCATCATCCCAATATCAAAAGGTGGCAGGGACACATACAAAAAAGGAAACTTCAGGCCAATATCCTTGATGAACATAGATGCAAAAATCTTTAACAGAATACTGGCAAACCGAATCCAGCAACACATCAAGAAGCTTACTTAACACAATCAGTTAGGCGTTATGTCTCGGATGCAAAGTTGTTTCAACATGTGCAAATTCATAAATGCAATTCATCATATAAACAGAACTAAAGATGTAACCAACATGATCATCGCAACAGATGTGGGAAAGACTTTTGATAAAATCCAACAACTCTTCATGTTAAAATCTCTCGATAAATTAGGTAATGAAGGAACACACTTCAAAATATTAAGAGACATCTGCGGAAAACCAACAGGGAGCATCATACTGAATGTACAAAAGCTGGAAACATCCCCTTGAAAACTGGCACAGGACAAGGATGCCCTCTCTCATCACTCCGATTCAACGTGTTATTGGAAGTCCTGGCCAAAGCAGAGAGGCAAGAGAAACAAAGAGCATCCAAATAGGAAGGGAGGAAGTCAAATAATCCCTGTGTGCAGACGACATGATCCTCTATCTAGAAAACCCCATAGTCTCAGCCCCAAAGCTTCTTAAGCTAATAAACAACTTCAGCAAAGTCTCAGGATATAAAACCAACATACAAAAATCACTAGCATTCCTATACACCAACAACAGTCAAGACAAGAGCCGAATCAGGAACAAACTCCCATTCATAATCGCCACAGAAAGAATAAAATACCTAGGAATACAGGTAATCAAAAAAGTGAAAGAGCTCTACAAAAAGAACTGCAAACCACTGCTCAAAGAAATTACACATGACGTAAACAAATGAAGAAACATTCCATGGTCATGGATAAGAAGAATCAGTATCATTAAAATGGCCCTACTGCGCAAAGTAATTTATGTATTCAACGCTATTCGTATTAAGCTACCACTGATATTCTTCACAGAACTAGAGAACATTGTTTTAAAATTCATATGGAACCCACAAAGAGCCTGAATAGACAAGTCAATGATTAAAAAAACACAAAGGACAAAGCTGGAGGCATCATGGCACCCAACCTCTAACTATACTACAGGGCTACAGTAAGAGATTGGTACTGGTACAAAAACATAGACCAATGGAATAGAATAGAGAGCCCAGAAATAAGGCCATACACCTAAAACCATCTAATCTTCAACAAAGCAGACAGAAACAAGCAATGAGGAAAGGATTACCTATGCAATAAATGGTGCTGGGATAACTGGCTAGCCCTATACAGAAGATTAAAACTGGACCCCTTTCTTACACCATAACTAATGTCAATCCTACTGAAGCTATCTCAAAAAACAGAGGAGAAGGGAATACTTTTAAACTAATTCTACAAGGCCAGTATTACCCTGATACCCAAATTAGAAAAAGACACATCAGGGGAAAAAAACAAAAAACAAAAAACATAGGCTAATATCTCTGATGGATACTGATGAAAAATCCCCGACAAAATACTAGCAAGTCGAATTCAACAATACATTAGAAAGGTAATTAGTCATGACCAAGTTAGGTTTATCTCTGGGATGCAAGGATGATTCAACATATGAAAATCAATGACCTTGATACATCATCATCTCAACAGAATATAGGTTAAAAATCATGTGATCATTTGAATTGGTGTTGAAATAGTATTTGGTAAAATTCAATATCCCTTCATGATAAAAAACCCTCACAAAACTGGGGATGAAAGAAACATACCTCAACAAAATGAAAGCCATGTATGAGAGACCCACAGCTACTATCACACTGAATGGAGAAAAACAGACTTTTCTCTGGGATCTGGAATGTGACAAGGATGCCCACTTTTACCACTGTTATTCAACATAGTACTGGACGTTCTAGCTAGAGCAATCAAACAAGAGAAAGATATGAAGGGCACCCAAACAGAAAAGTAAAAAATCAACGTATTCTTGTTTGCTGATGACATTATCTTATATTTGCAAAAACCCAAAGACTCCACCAGAAAACCATTAGAACTGATAAATTCAGTAAACTTGCAGGATACAAAATCACCATGCAAAAAATCAGTAGCATTTCTATATGCCACCAGTGAACAATGTGAAAAAGAAATTTTAAAAGTTATTCCATTTACAAGAGCCACACAAAAAATTAATACTGAGGAATTAACTTAATGAAATAATTGAAAGATCTCTGTAATGAAAACTGTAAAACACTGATGAAGGACGTTAAAGAGGACACCAAAACATAAAAAAAGAAAAGAAGAAAAAAAACATATTTCATGCTCATGGATTGAAATAATCAGTATTGTTCAAATGTCCATACTACCCAAAGTAAGCTACAGATTCAAGGCAATCCCTTTCAAGAGACCAATGGCATTCTTCTCAGAAATGGAGAAAACAATCCTAAAAGGTTTATGGAACCACAAAGGACCCAGAATCGCTGACGCTATCCTAAGGAAAAGGACAAACCTGGAGGAATCACATTACCTGACTCCAAATTATAAACTACAGAGCCAGAGTAATCAAAACAACATGGTGCTGGCATATAAACAGATACATACACCAATTGAACAGATTAGAGAACCCAGAAATAAATCAATACACTTACAGTGAACCCATTTTTGACCAAGGTTGTAAGAGCATTCACTGGGGAATAGATAGTGTCTTCAATAAGTGGTGCTATGAA
The DNA here is from genome assembly GCF_001604975.1 of Cebus imitator. NCBI lineage: Eukaryota > Metazoa > Chordata > Mammalia > Primates > Cebidae > Cebus > Cebus imitator. The sequence continues at coordinate 95,201 of NW_016108102.1, read as the reverse complement.
AACTGGATTATCTATAGGCAGAAGAATGAAGCCATACCCTATGTCTCACTATATACAAAAATCAAATCAAAATGGATTAAATACTTAAATCTAAGACCTCAAACTATGCAACTACTACAAGAAAACTTTGGGTGCAAAGAAAACAATCAACACAGTGAAGAAACAACGTGCAGAATGGATTTCCCAACTATCCATCTGAGAAGGGATTAATAACCAGAAGATGTAATGAACCCAAGCAACTGTTTAGGAAAAATATCTAATAATCAGATTAAAACGGGCAAAAGATCTGAATAGACATTTCTCAAAAGGAGACATACAAATGGCAAAGAGGCATATGAAAATGTGCTCAACATCATTGACCACTAGAGAAATGTAAATCAAAACTACAGTGAAATATCATCTCATCTCAATTAAAATGGCTTACATCCAAAAGACAGGCAATGACAAACACTAGTGAGGCTGTGGAGAAAAGGGAACCCTTGTATACTGTTGGTGAGAATAAAAATTAGTACAATCACTATGGAGAGCAGTTTGCAGGTTCCTCAGAAAACAAAAAGTTGAGATTCCATACGATCCAGCAACCCCACTGTTGGGTACACACCGAGAAGAAAGGAAATCAGTAAAGCAAAGCGGTATCTGCATTCCTATGTTTATTGCAGCACTGTTTACAATAGCTAAGATTTGGAAGCAACCTAAGTGTCCATCAACAGATGAATGGGTAAAGAAAACATGGTACATATACACAATGGAGTAATATTCAGCCACAAAAAAGAATGAGATCCACTCATTGGCAGCAACATGGGTGGAACTGGAGATCATTATGTTATGTGAAATAAGCCAGGCACAGAAAGGCAAACATTGTGTGTTCTCACTTATTTGTGTAATCTAAAAATGAAAGCAGTTGAATTCATGGCATAGAGAGTAGAAAGATGGTTACCAGAAGCTGGAAAAGTAGTGGGGTGTGGGGGGAAGGAGGTGGGGTGGTTAATGAGTACATAACAAAAATAGAAAGAGTGGATGAGGCATACTATTGACAGCACAACAGGATGAACATAGTAACAACTTAATGGTACATCTTAAAATGACTAAAAGATGGCTTGTAACACAAAGGATAAATGCTGGAGGGGATGGATACTGCATTCTCCATGACGTGCTTGTCTCACGTTGCATGCCTTTATCAAAACATCTCATGTACCCCATAAATGTATACACTTGCTATGTACCACCAAAAAAAAAATCGAAAAATACTTAATGAATAAACTTAAAAAAAAAAAAAAAACTTCAAAAGTGGCAGACCTTTCAGGAGTCCATGGAATCCAGAATAAAAAAGAGGATTCACGCTTGATATCAGGATTAACCTCCCTCTAGTGGTTCACCCTAAACTGCGAAGAAATATGGCCCTGTGGCCAACATTATTAGTGATCCATTAAAAGGTAAAAGGCTTGTGTTGCTTTTCAAAGCCCAAGTAATTCGATTAAGTTTTCAGGATTGGATGTAAGTAATCAGCAGTCAGTTTAAAAAAGAGGATACAGAAAGAAGGAGGAGAGGCTAAGGGAGGGGAAAAGGGTCGTAACATACTCATTTTATGGGAAAGGCGATGAAGGCGTATGCTAGTAACTGAGAGTTAAGTATATCACTTAAAGTTACTAGAGTCACCAGTAGAAGATCCAAAGATCAAAAGGTATAAAAAATTGCCAGAAAGAACGACAGGGGGATTGGTGGAAAGATGAGTGAATAAGAACAGCTCCAATGTGCAGCTCCCAGTGAGACTGATGCAGAAGGCAGGTGACTTCTGCATTTCCAACTGAGGTAACTGGTTCATCTCACTGGGACTGGTTGAACAGTGGGTGCAGCCCAAGGAGGGTGAGCTGAAGCAGGGCCGAGCATCACCTCACCCAGGATGTGTAAGGGGTCGGGACACTCCCTCTCCTAGCCAGGGGAAGCCATTAGATTCTGTACCCTGCACTCCAGCATGGATACTGTGCTCTTCCCACAGTCTTTGCAACCGCAGACCAGGAGATTCCCTACGGTACCTACACCACCACCAGGGCCCTGGGTTTACAGCACAAAATGGGGTGGCCTTTTGGGTAGACACTGATCTAGCCACAGCAGTTTTTTTTTTTTCCGTACCCCAGTGGCACCTGGAATGCCAGTCAGACAGAAATGTGAACTCTTCTGGAAAGGGGGCTGAAGCCAAGGCAGCATGTGGTCTGGCTCAGTGGGTCCCACCCCCACAGAGACCAGCAAGCTAAGATCCACTGGCTTGAAATTCTCATAGCTAGCACAGCAGTCTGAGCTTGGCCTGAGGCATGTGAGCTTGGTGGGGGAGGAGCTTCTGACATTGCTGAGGCTCCAGTAGGCAGATTTAGCCTTGCAGTGTAGACGAAGCCACCAGAAAGTTCAAACTGGGTGAAGAAAGAATCCAGTGAGACAGTCTGCCTGCAGTGGCCTTGCTGAGTATGGCGTCTGTGAAAAAAGGCAGCAGCCCATCAGGGACTTATAAATAAAGCCCCCAATTTCCTGGGACAGAGCACCCAGGGGAAGGGGTGTTGTGGGCACAGCTTCAGCAGACATAAACATCTCTGCCTGGCAGCTCTGAGGAGAGCAGCAGATCTCCCAGGCACCGAGTTTGAGCTCTGATAAGGGACAGACTGCCTCCTCAGGTGGATCCCTGACCCCTGTGTATTCTGATTGGGAGACACTTCCCAGCAGGGGTCAACAAACATCTCAGACAAAAGAGCTCTGGCTGGCATATGGTGGGTGCCCCTCTGGGACGAAGCTATTGGAAGAAGAAACAGGCATCAATCTTTGCTGTTCTGCAGCCTCCACTGGTGATAGCCAGACAAGCAGGGTCTGGAGTGGATCTCCAGCAAACTCCAGCAGACCTGTTGCAGAGGACATTAACTGCTTAAAGGAAAACTAATAAACAGAAAGGAATAGTTTTAACATCAACAAAAAGGACGTTCACTCAGAGACCCCATCCAAAGGTCACTGACTTCAGAGACCAAAGATGGATAAATCCACAAAGACAAGGAAAAACCAGCACAATAAGGCTGAAAATTCCAAAAACCAGAAAACCTCTTCTTCAAGGGATCACAAGGACTTGCCACCAAGGGAACAAAACTGGGCAAAGAATGAGTTTGAGTTTGATGAATTGACAGAAGCAGGCTTTGGAAGGTGGGTAATAACAAACTCCTCTGAGCTAAAAGAGCGTGTTCTAACCCAGTGCAAGGAAACTAAGAACCTTGATAAAAGGTTAGACAAATTCCTAACTAATTGAATAACCAGTTTAAAGAAGAACAAAATGACCTGATGGAGCTGAAAAACACAGCATGAGAATGTCGTGAAGCATACACAAGTACCCATGGCTGAATTGATCAAGTGGAAGAAAGGATATGAGAGATTGAAGGTCAACTCAATGAAATAAAGTGAGATGACAAGATTAGAGAAAAAAGAGTGAAAAGAAATGGGCTAAGCCTCCAAGAAATACGGAATTATGTGAAAACAACAAATCTACCTTTGATCGGTGTACCTGAAAGTGACGGGGGGAATGAAACCAGGTTGGAAAACACCAACCTAGCAAGGCAGGCCAACATTAAAATTTGGAAAATACAGAGAACACCACAAGGATACTCCTTGAGAAGAGCAACCCCAAGACACACAATCGTCAGATTCACCCAGGTTGAAATGAAGGAAAAAATGCTAAGGTCAGCCAGAGAGAAAGGTCCAGTTACTCACAAAGTGAAGTCCATCAGGCTCACAGCAGATCACTCGGCGAAAACCCTACAAGCCAGAAGAGAGTGGGGGCAAATATTCAACATTTTTAAAGAAAAGAATTATCAGCCCAGAATTTCATATCCAGCCAAACTAAGCTTCACAAGCAAAGGAGAAATAAAATCCTTTACAGCCAAGCAAATGCTGAGAGATTTTGTCACTACCAGGCCTGCCTTACAAGAGCTCCTGAATGAGGCATGGACAGGAACAGCCAGTACCAGCCACTGCAAAAACATAGCAAATAGTAAAGACCACTGACACAATGAAGAAGCTACATAAGCTAACGGGCAAAACAACCAGCTAGCATCATAATGGCAGGATCAAATTGACACATAACAATATTAACCACAAAAGTAAATGGGCTAAATGCCCCAATTAAAAGACACAGACTGGCAAATTGGATAAAGAGTCAAGACCCATCAGTGTGTTGTATTCAGGAGACCCACCTCATGTGCAAAGACACTAACACATAGGCTCAAAATAAAGGGATGGAGGAATATTTACCAAGCAAATGGAAAGAAAAAGAATAAAAGCAGGGGTTGCAATCCTACTCTCTGATAAAAGACTCTAAACCAACCAAGCTCAAAAGAGACAAAGAAGGGCGTTACATAATGGTAAAGGGATCAATGCAGCAGGAAGAGTGAACTATCCTACATATATATTCACCCAATACAGGAGCACCCAGATACATAAAGCAAGTTTTTAATGACCTACAAAGAGACTTAGACTGCCACACAATAACAGTGGGAGACTTTAACGTCCCACTGTCAATATTAGACACATCAACAAGACAGAAAATTAACAAAGATATCTAGGACTTGAACTCAGCACTGGACCAAGGGGACCTAAAAAACATCTACAGAGCTCTCTCTACCCCAAATCAACACAATATACATTCTTCTCAGCACCATATCACACTTATTCTAAAATTTACCATATAATTGGATGTAAAACACTCCTCAGCAAATGCAAAAGAACAGAAATCGTAACAGACTATCAGACCACAATGAAATCAAATTAGAACTCAGGATTAGGAAACTCACTCAAAACCGCTCAGCTACACAGAAACTGAACAACCTGCTCCTGAATGACTACTGGATAAATAATGAAATGAAGGCAGAAATAAAAATGTTCTTTGAAACCAATGAGAACAAAGACACAACATACCAGAATCTCTGGGACACATTTAAAGCAGTGTGTAGAGGGAAATTTATAGCACTAAATACCCACAAGAGAAAGCAGGAAAGATCTAAAATCGACACCCTAACGTCACAGTTAAAAGAATTAGAGAAGCAAGAAAAAACAAATTCAAAAGCTGGCAGAAGACAAGAAATAACTTAGATCAGAGCAGAACTGAAGGAAAGAGAGGCGTGCGCGCGCACACACACACACACACACACACACACACACACACACACACAAACCCTCAAAAAATCCATGTATCCGGGAGATGATTTTTCGAAAAGCTCAACAAAATAGATAGACTGCTAGCTAGACTAATAAAGAAGGAAAGAGAGAAGAATCAAAGAGATGCAATAAGAAATGATGAAGGGGATATCACCACGATCCCACAGAAATACAAACTACCATCAGAGAATACTGTAAAAACTTGTATGCAAATAAACCAGAAAACCTAGAAGAAATGGGTAAATTCCCGGACACTTACGCCCTCCCAAGACTAAACCAGGAAGAAGTTGAATCCCTGAATAGACCAATAACGAGTTCAGAAATTGAGACAGCAATTAATAGCCTAGCAACTGAAAAGAGTTCAGGACCAGACAGTTTCACGGTCAAATTCTGTCAGAGGTACAAAGAGGAGCTGGTATCATTCCTTCTGAATCTATTCTGAACAATAGAAAAAGAGGGAATCCACCCTAACTCATTTTATAAGGCCAACATCATCCTGATATCAAAACCTGGTAGACACACAACAAAAAAAGAAAATTTCAGGCCAATATCCCTGATGAACATCGATGCGAAAATCCTCAATAAAATACTGGCAAACTGAATCCAGCAGTACATCAAAAAGCTTATACACCACGATCACGTCGGCTTCATCCCTGGGATGCAAGGCTGTTTTAACATTCGCAAATCAATAAAAGTAATCTATCACATAAACAGAACCAAAGACAAAAACCAAATGATTATTTATTTATTACACTTTAAGTTCTGGGTGGAACTGGAAACCATATGATTATCTCAATAGATGCAGAGAAGACCTTCGAGAAAATTCAACGATTTTCATGTCAAAAACTCTCAATAAACTAGGTATCAACGGAATGTATCTCAAAATAGTAAGAGCTATTCATGACAAACCCGCAGCTTATAATCATACTGAATGCGCAAAAGCTGGAAGCATTCCCTTTGAAAACCGGCATGAGACAAGGATGCCCTTTCTCACCACTCCTATCCAACATAGTATCGGAAGTTCTGGCAACGACAATCAGGCAAGAGATAGAAATAAAGGATATTCGATTAGGAAAAGAGGAAGTCCAATTATCTCTGTATGCAGATGATAGGTTGTATATACAGGAGACCCCATCGTCATAACCCAAAACCTCCTTAAGCTGATGAGCAACTTCAGCAAAGTCTCAGGATACAAAATCAATGTGCAAAAATCACAAGTATGCCTATATGCCAATAACAGAACAACAGAGAGCCAAATTATGTGTGAACTCCCATTCACAATTGCTACAAAGAGAATAAAATGCCTAGGAATACAACTAACAAGGGATGTGATGGGCCTCTTCAAGGAGAACTACAAACCACTGCTCAAGCAAATAAGAGAGGACACAAACAGATAGAAAAACATTCCATGCTCATAGTAAGGAAGAATAAATATCGTGAAAATGGCCATACTGCCTAAAGCAATTTATAGATTCAATGCTATCCCCATCAAGCCACCATTGACTTCTTCAAAGAATTGGAAAAATTACTTTAAATTTCATATGGAACAACAACAACAACAACAACAACAACAAAGCCTGCATAGCCAAGAAAATCCTAAGCAAAAGCAAAACCAAACAAAACAAAAAACAAAAACAAAAAAAACAAAGCTGCAGGCATCACACTACCTGACTTCAAACTATACTACAAGGCTAAATAATCAAAACAGCATGGTACTGGTACCAAAAAGAGATATAGGCCAATGGAACAGTACATAGGTCTCAGAAATAATGCCGCACCTCTACAACCATCCCATCTTTGACAAACCTGACAAAAATAAGCAATGGGGAAAGGATTCCCTATTTAATCAATGGTGTTGGGAAAACTGGCTATCCATATGCACAAAGCTGAAACTGGATTTCTTCCTCACTCCTTATACAAAAATTAACTCAAGATGAACTAAAGACTTAAACATAAGCCCTAAAACCATAAAAACCCTAGAAGAAAACCCAGGCAATATCATTCAGGACGTAGGCATGGGCAAAGCCTTCATGACTAAAACACCAAAAGCAATGGCAACAAAAGCCCAAATCCACAAATGGGATCTAATTACACTAAAGAGCTTCTGCACAGCAAAAGAAACTATCAGAGTGAACAGGCAACCTACAGAATGGGAGAAAATTTTCGCAATCTCTCTATCCGACAAAGGGCCAATATCCAGTATCTACAAAGAACTTAAATTTACAAGTATAAAGCAAAGAACCCCATCAAAAAGTGGGCAAAGGATATGAACAGACACTTCTGAAAAGGAGACATTTATGCAGCCAACAAACATAGGATAAAAAGCTCATCATCACTGGTCATTACAGAAATGCAAATCAAAACCACAATGAGATACTATCTCACACCAGTCAGAATGGTGATCATCAAAAAGCCAGGAGACAACAGATGCTGGAGAGGATGTGGAGAAACAGCAACACTTTTACACCGTTGGTGGGAGTGTAAATTATTAGTCCAACCATTGTGGAAGACAGTGTGGTGATTCCTCAAGGATCTAGAACTAGAAATACCATTTGACCCAGCAATCCCATTACTGGGTATATACTCATAGGTTTATAAATTGTTCTATTGTAATGACACACACACACGTGTGTTTATTGCAGCACTGTTCACAATAGCAAAGACTTGGAACCAACCCAAATACCCATCAATAATAGACTGGATAAAGAAAATGTGGCACATATACACCATGGACTACTATGCGGCCATAAAAAATGACGAGTTCATGTCCTTCGCAGGGACATGGATGAAGTTGGAAACCACCATTCTCAGCAAACTATCACAAGAACAGAAAACCAAACACAGCATGTTCTCACTCATAAGTGGGAAGTGAACAATGAGAACACATGGACACAGGGAGGGGAATATCACACAGTGGGGCCTGTCAGGGGTGGGGGGCTAGGGGAGGGACAGCATTAGGAGAAACACCCAATGTAGGTGACAGGGTGGTGGATGCAGCTAACCACCATGGCACTTATATACCTATATAACAAATCTGCACATTTTGCACATGTACCCCAGAACTTAAAGTATAATACAAAAGGAAGAAAAAAGAGAAAGAAAAAAAAAGAAAGAAAGCAAGCAAGCAAAAAGCAAGAAAGGAAGGAAGGAAGGAAGGAAGGAAGGAAGGAAGGAAGGAAGGAAGGAAGGAAGGAGGGAAGGAAGGAAGCAAAGGGCAGATTGAAGATAGTGTGAGTGAGTTAAATCCTCCTCTCTGGTAGAGTGTGGTCTCTTGATGATGTCTGAAGTTGATCAATTATTGAATTAGCAGATTAGGCATTTTATTTAGATATAAGGAGGTAATGGCCAGAACAAGACAAACAGAAATTATTAAAGTGGTCTACTCTGAGAAGCACAGCTGTGGAGTAGAAAGTGATGGGACCTCGAACCTCTGCTTTTAATGATAAGCTCTTTTGTAGTTTCTGATCATCACTATTATATTTATCATGTGCATATAGTTTTTTCATTAGGAACAATTATTTGGAGACAGTTTTAAAAAGATTAATGTGTATGGGCGGAAGTCCCAAGGTTAATCCCCTTGACTTTAGGAAGGTTTTACCACATTGAAGGTGGTTTCATTTTACATCTACTAAACAAAGTGAAAACCTAAAATTGATCAGCAACTCATGGTACGGGAGATCAGCCAACTCATGCCTCAGTAATCCATGAATGCATCACATCACAATGGTGAATGTTGGTAATATTGTTCCAGAGACATCACGGAGACTTCAGAATGTGTTCAGTAGCCTGCAGCAAAGAAGCTGAAGGAGCGTATTACCTTACAGTAAATTATCTCCCCAAATGGCCCCCAAAAGGTTACTCAAAAGGATGAATGGCAGTTGACAGAAAATTCTCTCCTGACTCAATACCGCATTTTGTTGAGCTAGTGTTCCTAAATCTTCTGGGTGGTTTCCTTGAGTACAGAAAATGCCATGCTTTCATGTGTTAATTAATGTGCGAGGCCCTGGGCCTCCAGAAAATAAATAAGTGGGTCATGAAAAGGTCCTATGATTGGGACGAGTACAGAAAAGCTCCATGAGGGTGTGAGCTAAGCGAGTTCAGGCCAGAGAATCAGGCAGTTGCCTGGAGTAAAATCGAGCTATACCCTGGGATGCAGCCCAGAGGATCAGACTCCCTCTGTACTGACACTTTGCTCCTGGTTAGAGAGAAAATTCCAGGCTGCCTGGAGCACCAGGAAGAAAAGACATTGGACCTTCAAAAACCAAAAACCAGCGGGACAAGCACATCCCCAGGACAGAGGGAAGTAAGATTAATGAGTTTCTTGTATTGGGCACTGAATATATGCCAGGCGCTGTGAAAAACATTTACCATGCATTATCACTTTTTATCCTTTTAAATATCCCTTTGTACAGAGGAGCACTCCAAAGCTAAGATGGAGGAAAAAAAGGGGTAAAGTAACTTGACCAAAGTAAGCACAACTATTAAGTTATGGCCGGGGGTGTAGCTCTAGGTATATTGTTATAAAATCAGTTCTGTCAACTGCCGAAAATTAGAGCAAAGAAGGACAATAGTTAAAGCTTTAAGCATGTATTAGAAGGTGAATTGGTTCTTAGGGAGAAAAATATCTGGAAGGCTATGTGAAAACCATCAGTCAATACAGCCCTTTTGCTTGGTTTCTAAGTAGAGCTAGGGCAAAGCTACTTGTTACAAAGGGAATTTGTAAGATGCTTAATTAGGGTTTCTGAAATTCAAACTCTGAGAGCACACTGAGGCTCAGAGTGGCTAAGTGTCTTGCTCTGAAATTCAGCCTAAGAGCCAATCTGACTCCAAGATCCGTCTCCTTTTGTTTGCACCAAAACGACAACAAACCTGCTCTTCTCGCCTGGTAAGAGCACATCTTGGAAATCCCCTTAAATCAGCTTATATAGAAAAAACTCATACTTGTTAATGGTTGCATAATAATCCTCAGAATGGCTGCACCGCCAGCATATCAGTCACTCCTCAACTGATGCATATTTGCTTTGTGCCCTAGTTTGCCCAATATGAATGCTTCCGTGTTAAACATACTTGTACATATGTCCTCATCTCCTGGGGTTCTCATTTCTACAGGACTGACTACCCAATCCATCCCTGCCCCATACACAAATCCGTCTCTGTCAACTCTTCACTTTATAAGGATCCAAAGGGCCGTTTGCTAAATTTGTTGTATTGACTCAGGACAACTTAAGCAATCATTGTTATTATTTATTAAGCCACAGGGGCACATCCAAACACCTTCGAGTTCTCCCTAAATAAGAGCCTAAGGCTGACTTTTTTGTTGGCCTGTATCCCATAATTATTTTTATTTAGAGGAATTTGGTAGTGGCAGGGGTGGGGTGCTGTGTGTGGACGGTGTGTGAATTGACAGAAACAATTTCCCTACTCCAAAATACAGTTATGTTTTCATTCTCTATGCCCCTAAACACCCTCCCTGCAGCTATGCATCAAGCAATTCATGGAAAGAGGCTTCTTTACGTAGAACCCTGTTTTGGGTGTTTTGATTTACTTTTGTGTATAGAGTTGATCTGTCCCTCTTCCCATGGGCGTCCCTCCTCGCTCCAGTCCTCTTCCTTCTTCCTTCTTCTCTTCCCTTCTGCTCTCTGAACTGCATCCCCGCTCCTTCTGATTTCCCCCTCCTGAAAGGAAGAAGGAGATGGGCCACATGAAATAGCAGAGCAGTGCCTACCCCACTCTTTGAAGTTCTCTGCATCTGAACCTCTCTCTCTTTTGAAAGCTCCACTGAGAAATGATCAGACAGTGAAGTCCGACCCGCGCACACAAAGTCGTCGTTGTCCCATTTTAAGCCAACTCCCGTGCATGTATGGCTAGGAGCATTGAGAGCAGAGTCTGAGTGAGGACATTGAGGCTGGTGGTGAAAAGCCTTGGTGAGAAGTTTGGACATTGTTTGGACATGCGAGGCCTTAGAGAGAAGTCCTGTTCACTGTCCAGTCCTTCTGAATCTCTTTTGCTGGCTTGTGCTCCTCAACCCAACTTCTAAATGTCAGAGTATCTCAGGGAGTAGCCCTGCACCTTCTTCTCCTGGCTATACTCTCTCTAGGTGAGCCTGTCCAGTTTTGTGGCTTTAAATCCTAACTGTGTCCTGTTGTCTCAACAATTCTGTTTCTCCAGCCCCTATGGATGACAAGTAAACTTCGGTAACTAAACATGTGCAAATAGGAGCTCTTACACACCCCCATCTGTCTTTCTCCCGTCTCCAAATCTACCACGCCTACTCTCTGTCTTTCCTATGACCGTACATAGACCTCTGATGAAGACGTGCGAGAAAACACTCTTGTAGTAATCATGCGTTTCTTAAGTTTGTTCCCTGATTGCCTCTAATCCACCCGCAAGTGCTGTCTCTTTCCACTTCACAAATATCATGTGAATCCATGCATTAGTCTCCACACTGATGCTTCCAGTCTGGGCCAAGCCCCTGCTGTCTCCGGACTGGACTACTGCAAGAGCCTCCTAACAGGTCTCCCTGCTTTCCTCTGTGCCCTGCCCACTTGAGATATTGCCCACATAGAGCAGCTAGAGAGAAACCACTGAATATGCATTAGACTACACTACTTCCCTGCTTTGATCCTTTCTCTGGCTCCCCTGAGCTCTCTGAAGAGGGACCAGAGAGCTTCATCTTTATCATGGCACCACCCACCACCACAGCTTCCTCCCTCTCTTTCCTCTATCCCCTCTCACAATGGGCTCCAGCAATATTGGCATCCTTTCTGCCTGCCCTGCCCCTCCCAGCACACTCTCTTTTCCGCTATGGAGCCAGGGGAATTGCCGTTCCCTCTGCTGGGCAGGTTTCCCCCCTGATTCCTTGAAAGGCTGATGGCTTATCATTGTCCTCAGAAAGGCCTTCCCTGGGCTTCATGTCTCCTGTTTTGCCACTTTTCTGGGGTTCTAGGCAATATGTACCAAGTCACCTGGTTTATATCCCTGAGAGCATTCGTAGCAACCTTTAACTGTTTTCATACTCCCTCATCTGTCTATTGTCTGTTTCCCCACTAGAAAACAAGCTCCCTGAGTTCAGGAACGGTCTGGCTGGCAGAATACCTGGTAGACAGAAGACCCTCCAGGAACACTCCTTGAATCACTGAATAAATAAAATCAGCAGCACTTCCTCCCACAGGAAGGGAAACTTCCCCTCCCTCCACTGAGGCTCCACGGGGCTATTTTTGCCTCTGTGATAGCGTGTCGTGGTCAGAACACATTCCATTTGCAGGTAGCAGAAACTGAACACAAAGAAGCTTAAAAAAAATAAAAATAAAAACTAAAAAAGAGGTGGAAACTCGACTCCATGGAAGCCTCTGAGAAAGGACTTGGGGAGTGGTCCCAGCTGCGTCCTTGTCACTTTGGCAGGCCTGTTCCTGTTGCTAGAGGTTCAGGATCCTAGCAATTGTTTTCAGGTTTGGGGATTTGCTGACCATAGCATGGCTTCCCTCAACTTCCTTCTGCTGCTGTCTCACTGATTTCTGTTGGCTCTGTGGGCTGGAAGCCAACGCCAGAGAAAGAGATCTTGCTGAGTCCTGGTCCTCGACTTGGTCTTCTTTGTCATTTCTGTTTCCTAACAATGGGCCGAGAAGCTCTTCTCATCCACGCCACATCCCCTACCCCTCTGCTAGCATGGCTTCCCCCATGGCCTCTACCTTCCCAGGTCCCTCTCGGACACCAACCTGGAAATGGTGAGGCACAGCTTCATCTGCTCCCTGCCCGAAAGCAACCTAGACCCCCAGGAGATGGCTCTTAACAGCGTGACAGTGATCACCTCGGTCAGGCATGTGCTGTACTGCAGGCTTTTCCTAGGTCCCCTCTGTCCCTTGCCTTTGCTGGCACTAGCCCTGCCTAGGGGCAGAGGGCTGGATTTGCAAGCTGGAGAGGTACATGTCTGTGTATCTGCTTCTCAGCCACCTTGGGATGCTTTTCAGCCAGCGATGAAGCGTTCTCACTGCCTCGCACCCCACAGTGACTCAGTCACTTCCTCAGGTTCACGGTTGTTCTGTCGTGTGACTGCCAAGATCCAGCCATCGCTGCAGCCACAGAAAACAGCATTACTTACCCAAAGAAGGCAGAGGAGGAGAGGACGAGGGAACGTGTGCTGGGCGGATGAAATTCAACGGCCACCATAGTCCAATTACCTAGCACTTATACTCCTCTGCTGACACTTCTGTTTTCTGTAGGGGCAGGCTAAGCTTCAGCAGAGTGAAGGCATCCTGGGGAAAGGCACTATGGTTTTCTCTTTTTAAATATCTGGCCCCACTGGCTCACGGTAAATGTGAGACCCCTGTTTATGGGATGAAAAGGGATACAGGGAAGGATCGTTCAGAGTTGGAAAGTCAGAATTGGTCACATCTGATTTTCTTCTTTCTGTTCCACCAGCCCTGTCTTGGTTTTGTATGTGCATGTACATGCAAATGTGCACTTATACATGCACACTGATGTTTAATTTGTACTCATTCTAAAGTTCTGATCATACTGCTTCCCTCCTTGAACATGCTGAGTGGTCCCCGTGACCGTAGGTATACGGTCGAAGCACCTTAGCTTGACTCTCAGGGCCCCACACCTTCCAGCCCTGTCTGCTACCATGTGTTCTTGGAGACCATGAGCTCTGTTCTTGCCAGATTATTAGGCATGGCCAGAAGCGACCATGCATGTGCTCTCATGCCAAAGGGCCTTGGGCACAGACTGATCCCTCTGCCTGGAATGTCTTCCTTCCTGCGTTGACATGGTGGACTGCTCCTCATGTTTCAGAGCCCACCTCGGGGAGTTCTCTCTTTGGTGCAGCCTCATTTAATTGCTACTAGGAAGAGTTAGTGGCTGCTCCTCCTTTTTGGAGGAAGTGGGGCTGTAGCTGCTGTTACACTCAACTCTCATGGTTGCTCCCTTGTCTATCCCTCCGGCATTTGGCCCCGTGTGGCCTTTCTGCTCTCACTACACACACACTGCTCACCTCTTCTCACCCTGCCCCACACCTCCAACACATCAACACTCACTGCTCACTTATCACATTGCCTGTCCCTTAGCCCCCAGTGCCAAGTACCTGATAAGCTTTCCATAAATATTAGCTGGCGAACTGGGACCAGGCACTTCATTCTAGAAAGCTCAGGTTTTGTTTTGGTTTTCTTTTGAACCTGAATATGTACTTGTTGGTCCAGGTTGGGAGCGCCTTGAGAGCGGAGTCAAGAATAAACAACTGCCTGGCTCTGAACCAGGCCCTGTTCCCAGCCCTGGGTTTGGCTTTCTTCACCTTCTCATTGAGGACAGTACTAGACACAAGGTGCTCCTGATTCCTCCACTTCCAGACTGCATGTACTGAGGCCTTGAGTGTATCCTCAGGGCCACCGCACCCTCTCTTGCAAGGTAGTTGACTTAATCATTTAATCGTTCCATTATGTGGAGAGAGGGGATAAAAATAAGGCTCCCTTCCGAATCGAACCCTTATCCATTCGGTCTACAGCGGAGCCCTTTCCCTGGCATCCTTTTCATAAATATCCAGGCGATCGGAGAGGCTGAGCGCTGCGCTCCCGCCTCCGCCACAGTCCCCTTCCCCGTCCCCTCCCACCGCCCCGCAGCCCCGCAGCCCCGCAGCAGCCACAGGGGGAACCAAAGAGACAGAAGCCTTCCCAGCTGCCCGGACCACAGACGCCAACACCCCCCGCCCCCCACCACACGCCGCCCGCCCGCCCGCCCGCGCCCCGCACCCCGCACGCTACCCCACGACCGAGCGGCGGCGGCAACGGCAGCTGGCTGCAGGCTGCGGCGACTCGCACACCGGCGCGCTCCCGGTAGCGCTTGCTATCCCAGGTGACTTGAACTGGCCAGTTCGGATCCCCTGCGCCAGCTCCCGCTCGCGCCTCTGGTCTGGGTTCCGGCACCCACCCACCGGCCCTCCTGCCTTTCCCCGCCTCTCCGTCCCCCAGCTCGCGGGAAGGGAGGTCGCGGCAGCGGCCCGGCGGCAGCGGAGACCGTGGCGACAGCAGCGACAGTGGCGGCGGCGGTGGCGGCAGCGGCTGCGGCGGCGGCGGAGGCTGCGGCGGCGACCGTGGCAGAGGCGGTGGCGGAGGCCTCCGTGGCGGAGGCGGAAGCAGAGGTGGAGGCTGAGGTGGAGGCTGAGGCCTCAGTAGAGGAGGCAGCAGCGGAGGCCGCCCTGGCCGGGAAGGAGGTGGAGGCCGCCCGGGCTGCAACGGTGGTGGCGGTGGCGGAGGGCAGCGCGGCCGAAGCCGCCGCCGCAGCGGAGGCTGCGGGGCCCCCCTTGGGGGAGGCGGATGCGGATGCAGATGCGGACGCGAATGAGGAGGTGGCGGCCGCCGCGGATGCAGATGCGGATGCTGAGACCCGCGGGGGCTGTGAAGGGAACCCAGATTTTCCGATGGCCTCCCTGTACGTGGGCGACCTGCACCCTGAAGTGACCGAGGCAATGCTGTACGAGAAGTTCAGTCCAGCTGGGCCCATCCTCTCCATCCGCATCTGCAGGGACAAGATCACCCGCCGCTCATTGGGCTACGCGTATGTCAACTACCAGCAACCGGTGGACGCCAAGCGGGCCCTGGAGACCCTGAACTTTGATGTCATAAAGGGCAGGCCAGTGCGCATCATGTGGTCCCAGAGGGACCCGTCGCTCCGAAAGAGCGGGGTGGGCAACGTCTTCATCAAGAACCTGGGCAAGACCATCGACAACAAGGCGCTATACAACATCTTCTCGGCGTTCGGCAACATCCTCTCCTGCAAAGTGGCCTGCGACGAAAAGGGGCCCAAGGGCTACGGGTTCGTGCACTTCCAAAAGCAGGAATCCGCGGAGCGGGCCATCGATGTGATGAATGGCATGTTCCTGAACTACCGCAAAATTTTCGTCGGGAGATTCAAGTCGCATAAAGAACGAGAGGCCGAAAGGGGAGCCTGGGCCAGGCAGTCCACTAGTGCTGACGTCAAGGATTTCGAGGAAGACACCGACGAGGAGGCCACCTTGCGATGAAGACATCCCAGGAGCTAGCCAGCCAGCAGAGCCAAACCTTGGCTCACACCCGGTTTACAACCCCCCGCCCCCCCCCTCCCCGGCCAACCCACCAGCAGTGTATTTATTGTATTGGGAGTGCAGGTCTCTCTCCCCCTCTCTCTCCCCACTTCCTACTTTCTCCCTCTACCTCTCCTCTCCTCCCCTTCCTCTCCCCGGCCCATCCCCACCAAGGGCCTTGTGAATAATCTTACTCATCTGTGCCATTTGTAGGTTAAAGGCTGCCTCTTCTCCCTGTCGTTTGGTTTAAAAAGCATTTTCATTCTCTCTTTGTTTACTGCACAGGTGATACAATTTCATGGTAGAAACATCAGAAAGGAGGAGGATATCAGATGAGGGAAAAACAAGAGAGTAATTGCTCCCCTGGTCCTACTACCCAGAGAGAACCATTTTTACCTTTTTGGTGTGCTGCTTTTCCAGGCTCTCTTCTCTCTCCCTCTCTCCCTTTTGCTCACTCCCACCCCGCCTTCCCTTTTAACACCCTGTTATAGAATGGTTCATGTATGTGGTGTTTCTTAACCTGCTTTTTTCAGCAACTAAAACCAAACAAAAATCAACCCACTGAACTTCATTCCATGTTATTCAACAGGCTTATGAAACGTCATCTCCAGTGCCTGCAGAGTGCTCCAGTGTATCCGTGGACCTTAACATTTCTGTAATCATTCCCGCATTGTTGGACATTCAGGTGGTGCCTAGTTCTTTCCCTGTGTTTTAGACCAACATTGCGTGCTCTGTACTTTGATGAGTGAATCCTTCCTTGTCAAGCCAAATCTTTGCTAGCATCCCGGTGGTCTCCTTAACTGTGGACTTGCAAGATCCACATATAGACATTTTAAAGACTTCTCCTCTGTGTTGCCAAAAGGCCCCCTTCATAAGCATTGTACCGATTTGCACTCGTGCCGGCCAGCGCAGCTAGTAAAGAATATGCCCGTTTCCCCTGCATAGTCTCCTGGTCACTGTAATTGATTGATTGTGTGTGTGTGTGTGTGTGTGTGTGTGTGTGTGTGTGTG
>NW_016108102.1:54176-77877 GCF_001604975.1 Cebus imitator | reverse complement strand
GTGTGTGTGTGTGTGTGTGTGTGTGTGTGTGTGTGTGTGTCTGGGCCAGCTTGGCGGGCTGCAAATGGTATTTCGCTGTCCTCGGTGGTTTTGCTGGAATCAAACACTGTTTATCACCCCCTTCCCCTGTGCCCACTTCCTGTCCTTTTCCCTGTTGTCAGAAAAGTAATTCGGCGTCATTGCAGGAAAACAATAATCACAAACCAGACCAGTTAACAGAAGAAAATTAATGTCACCAGTAATCATTTCTGGTGATTACCCACACATTCCTCAAGCATTTTCATGCACGCCTATCTGATAGTTTTAAGAACTACCTGAAACATTTTTGTCTGTAGGCCTAGTGTTTTTCCTATTCATATATCGCTTATGTATATTATGATGTACAGACTGTTTTTGTATCTGCTTTTCACACATAAATGTGTGTGTATATTTATACGCACACATACTCTTTACCTTCATTTCATGTCATTAAAGATGCTTTTGAAATATTTTCTTTGACTCAATATTCTATTGAATTCATGGCTAGGTAGAAGGTTAGATAGATATGTGTACATATGTATCTATGTCTATATCTCTGTGTGTTCATGTGTCTTATGTGTGTTTTATTTTAACTCTTTCCTCTTTGTTGAACATCTAGATTGTTTCTGTTTTTCCTTTATGTAATCCAAAGCTGCCATGAAAATCCTAGTGCAGAAAACTTGCCAACTATCAAGATTATTTTCTGATCAGTTATTGCTAAAAGTAGAACTCATGTGTCAAAGTAAATGGAGAGTTTGAATGTTTTTTGGAGGGGAGAAAGAATGTGTTATTCAATGGCCATCTGTACAGATAGTACAAGGTCACCTTCATAATGTGCATCAGTGTTGTCAGATGACCCAGATACCTGGATGATTTTCTGCACTTGCTATTACGTTCGTTTTTGCACTTCACCAGTATTTTCTCAGGGACACAGGAGCTTTTTTATTTTTGTTTATGTTATACATTTATTTTTATACAAGTTGTACAAAAGTATAATACAAAATATTTTACAAAAATTGCTAATGTAAGAAAAGAAAGTTGAAATCTAATACCCCTCCTAATACCACTACTTCACAAAATAAATTTTCAATAATAGGTATCCACCTACCTTTATATTTATAACACCACATGCATTGTTTTATTGGAGTGTATTTTGCTATTACAGTTCTCTCGGGTCATCTTTGTAAATCATTAGTTATTGTCCTGCTATTCTGTTGTTACATATATTCTGTCATTGGGATAAGCTATGATTTCTGCAACCAAGCATCCTTTGGGGCTTTGTTTAAAAAGATTTTCATTTTTTTCCTCATAAGATCAATTCCGTGATTAACAACTTTTTAACATGAATGTCTAGGCATATTTTATTGTTTTTTTTTTAAATCTCTTACTAGTGGAATTACAGAGTAATACATATGAACATGTTAAATATTTTTCTTTGTCTTTATATCCACTAGTTTATATCTACTACAGTAGTGAATATAAACATGTAGAAAAGTGCATGTATCACATCCCATCTTAAACTGATGAAAGTGTTTTTTAGATTTTGTTAAGCTGAAAAAGCTTGTTAATTTTTCTATCATTTTATTTTACAAGCACATTTTTAAAGAGGGAGATCTGGTACATTAAAATATAGATTAAAACCACTTTAGATTATTTTTATACTGGCCTCTACTATCCATCCATAAGCATTTAAAACCAATTATAGAATTATACTGAGCACATTTTGTCATGATTTGTGTTTCAATATATTGAAACACCTAAAACATCCATGGCTTTTCAGTTTTCTCCTGAAACTATCATTGTATAAGACTGGAATTTTTTTTAGGAATTTACGTATTAAGCGTATTAAAGTAGTTTCTAAGATTTCCCCCATTAAACCCAAGGTGTGATAAATAATTTTACAGTTGAATTGCCTCCCTCTCCTAGGGCAAAATGATGATTTTAAGAGAACAAAAAGGAGCATCTTTAAAAAACTACTCAGAAATAAAACAGTTTTACAAACTCTATAAAAGGAATAAAACAGAGCCTCTGCCTTGGTGGAAGAAGCATGCTAATTTATGGTGTTTAATACTTTGATGCAGACCCTTTGTTTAGTTCAAAGCAACATTGACAATTTGGCAAAGCTGAAAAACAAAGAAACCCTTGTTTTAGGGTTTATTCTTGTAGGGTATAGATTGCTATTAGTTCTTCATTGAAGTTATATATTAAAATATATCTGTTATTTTATTTGTTTAGCCCATCACAGAAGGAATTCAGAAATAACCCCCTATGCACCAAAGTGAACAGCTATTGGCATGACACAAAGGGTCCATCTTCAGTACACAGAGAGATCTGCCCTTAGCTTTGATCCAATCAGAACAAAACCTTTTTCACCATTACTGGGAAAATAAGCTAAAAGTAATGCAAGAGAGAGGGGAAAATCGGTTTGTCAATTTCTACAAAGAAGACAGCTGAAATTCTGATGAGGATTGTGTGAATTATATAGAATGATTTGTGTACTATTATTATCTTAAAAATACTGTTTTCCAGTTCATGAACATGGAAGGTCTTTTGTATAGATCTTTTTTCTCTCAACAACAATTTGTAGTTTTTAGGAGCAGTTTGCAATTATTAGGTTAAAGTTTTAAAATATTTAACAATTTTTGATATTATTATAAAAAGAATTGATTGCTTAATTTCCATTTTGGTTCACTCATTGCTACTGTATAGAAATATAATAGATTTACCTATATTGATTTTGTATCCTACAACATTGCTAAAGTCATTTATTCGTTCTAATATATATTGTGGATTTTCTAGGATTTTCTATATAAAATAATGTTATTACAAAGCTATAGTAATCAAAACAGTATGATACAGGCATAGAAACAGACACATAGACCAGTGGAACAGAATGGATAGCGCAGAAAACAAAACAAAACAACAACAAAAAAAAAACCTAGGCATATATGGCCAACTAATCTCCAACAAAGGCACAAAGAATACACAACAGAAAAAGGATTGCCTCTTCAATAAATGGTGTTGGGAAAACTGGATATCTGAATGCAAAAAATAAAAAAATTGGATGCTTATGTTACACCATACAGAAAAATCAACTCAAAATAGATTAAAGA
The DNA here is from genome assembly GCF_001604975.1 of Cebus imitator. NCBI lineage: Eukaryota > Metazoa > Chordata > Mammalia > Primates > Cebidae > Cebus > Cebus imitator. Next base: position 74,746 of record NW_016108102.1, on the reverse strand, counting down.
TTTAAACGTGAGACCTGAATTTATAAAACTCATGGAAGGAAACATAGAGGGAAAGCTGCATGACTTTGGTCTTAGCAATGATTTCATGGATATGACACTTAAAGCATAGACAATAAAAGCAAAAATAAACAAGTGGGAATACTTCAGATTAATAAGTTTTTATGTAGCATAAAATCAAAAAATGAAAAGGCAACCTAAGGAATGAAAAACATTGCAAAACATATATCCAATAAGCAGTTAATATCTAAAATACATAAGGAACTCACACAATTCAATAGCATATATAAAAAAAACACCAAACAACCTGAATTAAAAATGGGCAAAAGACCTAAATGGACATTTTTCTAAGGAAGATATATAAATCACCAACAAGTACAGGTAAAGATGCTCAACATCACTAATAATCAGCATCAGGGAGATGCAAGTCAAATTCACAATGAGACAACACCTCATACCTTTAGGATGTCTATTATCAAAAAGGGAAACTATAGCAAATGTTGANTAAACATCTTTATGCAGACAATACATTATCATAATAAAAGCATTTAAAAAAATATTGGTAAGGAAATAATAGAAAATCATCCTGAATTCCACCATTTGATGAACATAGAAAAAGCTTTTGAAGCATTTGAGACATATATATAAATAATTTAATATCTCCAAAAATGTAATATATAATGTATCTTCCAGTGTAACAAGTCTTATCATCTTTCCAAATTCTTAGTCTCCTACAATTTTATTTTTACTTAGTGTTTCATATTACAGATGAATTGTAATTTCTAAAACCCTGCCCCTTGATATATTTTTTAAGTGGTTATGGCTTTTCCCCAGTAAGAGTAAATGTATGGTGAACACATTTGGAGCTGAATGTTTGCTGACATCAAGAAATATTTAATTGCCTTGTATACCTTGCTCTCTGTTGCCAAGTGCTTCTTCCATAAAGTTTATGCCCCCCAACAGTGTAAGAGAATGCATAATTCCTTTATCATCTTCTTAAGTTAGTATTTTTTAAGTTACAGGAAATTATTTAGGCTTGTAGTTTTAAAAAATTATTTCATTTTACAAGTGCATTGCTTTAAAAAGATACGCATATTATATATACCCAACAGTCACTTTAAAGAGATTATGCCTTTGCAGACTTTGCCTTTTGTAAATTTCAAAACAATTATAGAATCACACTGAATGTATGCTATGCTAAATGTATATTCTATGCATTCATAGCAAAAGTATGCTGTCAAAATTTTTATGTAAGTAATTGTAAATACATCTACACCATCCTTTGCTATTCAATATTCTCCTGCAACTCACTGTCATCGTATAGGTGGATCAGAATTATTTTAAAAATGTTTCTTCACTTTGGACTTTAAAATAGTTTCTAAATTTTTCCCAGAGGCATGAATCTGTGATGAATAATTCTGCAGCAGCATTCCTGTGCTATTAAGATAAATACCTAAAAAGGGAATTGAAAAGTAGAAACCTTTTAATATTCTTTAACTGTATCATCAAGTAGCCTGAATATACCAATTTACACTTCCACTAGTATTTTACAGAATGCCCATTTCCTGTACAAGTATCTCTTTGGATATTTTAAACTTTTTTTTTTTTTTTGCCAATATAATGCTATTAGGACCATATCTCATTTTTTATTTGTCTTTTTAAGGTTTTTTAAAAAAGTTTTGTTGTTCAGATAATATAACTTCATATTAAAAAGAAATCAAATAACATTCATAGGAAAAATAAAAATTAATAATCATTCTCCTATCCATGTATAATAATTGCCAACCTTTTGGTCTATGCCATGGATGTATTTCAGTAGATTTCATCTTCATCTCTCCTCCAGTTTTGACAGATTTGGGTGTTTGTTGTTTCTGGTGTTTCCTCATTGAAACCAAAGCTGCTAAGAATATTCTGATGCTGAAATTACTGCTTTCATTCAGTATTGTTTCCTGAACAAACATTCTTACAAACAAATATAGAGTATTCCATTGCTGCTATATAGTATATATGATTTTAATTTTTATACTTTTTCAATTAAATAGATAATAAATTTTTATTATAAAATAGCAATTTCTGGCTATAAGAAAAAGAATTTAAAACTACCTATAACCCTATCTTTAGTGCTGCTTTTAATGTTTTGGTTTGTATATTTCTAGGATTATATATATACATACATACATATATTTATATGTGTATAAAGAGAGAGAGCACTGTACAATACATATTGTTACATATTATGATTTACATATTTACATATGTGAAATATCAAATCATGCTTTACATGTTTACATTTTTCCAGAATCTTTATTTAATAATAAACCTCATATATTTTCATATTTGGTTTTTTACATCATTCAAAATGGTCTTTGAACATTTAATGTGTGTATGAATTGACTCATTTTTTTTTCATTCCTACATTGTCAGAAATTTTATTTGTCCTCAATTCTCCTTTAAATTCAGACCACTATGTTGACTATCTTTTACCTAAATTTATAGATCTATCCATAATTGCTTCCATAACAATCAAAAAACAAAAATTAAAGATCACTTTTAAGAATTTATGGTCAAATTTCCACTTATAAAGTTGTGTCAACTTACATGGTTACTCTGTTATTTCCATTCTAAATGGGTACCTAGTTCTCTGCAAAAGGCTCTAAACTGGGTATTACAATTTATTTTAATTTTGCTGTGTTTTTCAGTGGATAAATATGCGATTTATATTTTAAATTTTGATTTGTAATAACATTTTTTTCATTTCTGTTTTCATGGCAAACAAATCCTAGAATCATAATGTGTTGTTGAACAGAATGAAGAAGAAGCACAATCCTACTACTGATAAAAACCACATTTAAAATTTTGTTGTATTCTTTTCACACTTTTATAAATGTAAATATGCATGAACATTAAAAGGAAAGATCTCTGTATTAGGCTACTTCAGAAAAGCAGCAGCAATATATGTCTCAGAGAACGAGAGATTTATTTTGGGAATTGGCACACATGGTTATGGAGGCTGAGAAGTCTACTGTTTGCAAGTTGTAGAACCAGGAAAGTTGGAAAGAATAGGGAACATAGCAGGAGCAGATGGGGACAATGGGCATTTGGGCCATTTCTTCATGTAACTAACTTATGCCTTTGAAACATGCTCAAGCCTGATCACATGTACACCATTTCCATTTGACGGCGGAGTGTTGCTGTGCATGCCCAACTTTATGGTTTGGTCGGTTAGATATAATCCAGTTGATGATGGACAGCTCAGATAACATGGTAACTTGGTGGCCCATGGTCAAGTGTTCAGTTTCTACTAAGGCCCAGCAGCAGGCCAAGAACTGTCTCTCAAAAGGGAAATATCTACTGTGGATGATGACATGGCCTTGCTCAAAATCCTGAAGGCCTGTGCTGCAATTTACCTATAGCAGCTTGACAAAGGCTCTAAACAGCATCCTTATCTGCTACTGACACTTTAAGCAGCATTGGATCTGCTGGATTATATAGTCCAAGTTGCACAGCAGCCAGAACCTGTTGCAGAGCCTTCTCTTGTTCTGGGTCTCACTCAAAACTAGCAACCTTTCAGGTTAATTGGTAAATGGGCCAGAGCAACATGCCCAAACGAGGAATGTGTTGTCTCCAAAATCCAGATAGGCCCACCAGGTATTGTGCCTCTTCTTAATTGTGAAAGAGGCCAGATGTAGCAACTTACCCTTCATGTTGGAAGTGATATCTCAACAGGCTACACAGCACTGGACCTCTAGAAATTTCACTAAGGTAGCAGGCTCCTGAATTTTATTTGTTATTCATTTCTTACCCTCTGACAGACAAATGCCTTACCAATAAATCTAGAGTAGTTGCTACTACTCAATTACTAGGTGAAATCAGCATAATGTCATCAATGCAGTGGACCAGCATGATATTTTGTGGAAGGGGAAGGTGATCAAGATGCATTTGAACTAAATTCTGACATAGGGCTTTAGAGTTGATATACTTGCAATATAAGACAATGAAGGCATATTCCTGGCTTTGCCAGCTAAAAGCAAACTACTTCTGGTGGGCCATATGGACAGGGATGAAGGAAATGTTATTTGTCAGATACCAGATAGCTGCATACCAGATACTAGGAGATGTGTTAATTTGCTCAGACAATGAAACCACATCTGGCACAGCAGCTGCAATTGGAGTTACAACTTGGTTAAGCTTACAATAATCCACTGTCATTCTCCAAGAGTCATTTGCCTTCTACAGGTGAAACAGGATAATTAAATGGGGATGTGGTGGGAATTATCACCCCTGCATCCTACACATTCTTCATGAAGGTATTAATCTCTGCAATTCTTCCAGGGATGTATTACATTTGGTTTATTTTTCTATGTAGAGGCAGCTCCAAGGGCTTAAATTTGGCCTTTCCCTCCATAATAACTATAACTCTCACTTTATAGGTCAGAGAGCCAATGTGAAGATTCTTCCAGCTTCTAAGTATGTCTACTCTAATTATGCATTCTGGAACTGGGGAAATAACCACAGGATGGGTTGGGGACCCACTGGACCCACAAGCGACATAGGCTATTGATCACCTGACCCCCCATAGGCCAATACTCTGATTCGAGGGCCACAGTGATGTTTTAGGTCTCTTGAAATTAGTGTCAGTTAAGAGCCAATGTGCAGCAGTCCCTGCAAAGTCTGATTATTTCCTTTTCTGCAATACATATTTACTTTGGTAAAAGGCTGTAGAACCTTCAGGGAAGGCTGGGAGAAAGATTAACAGTACAAATTTTTAGTAATGTACTGAAGTTATTCCTCTAGGCGACCTGGCCTTCCCTTCTTTCAAAGGGTTCTGGGTCTGTAGTTTGGGAATTGATTGAGGATCAGGATCTGACTCTTTATGATTCAGATTAAAATTTTCTTTACTTCACCTAGAAATTTTCTGCTTATATAGATTAGGTAAGAATTTAGTAGGCTTGCCATCTATTTCACTTTTAGGAACGGCATGCTTGATTAGTCAATGCCATAGAACTGTGTGGGTGAGATCCTTCTGATTGCTGCTTGGATTTTGCTTTCCATTATGGTAATCATGTTGCCTTAGCATCTTTTCTATGTTTATAACAGAATGCCATAGTTTGAGTAATTTACCTAGGAAATACATGTGTTTGGCTTATGGTCCTGGAGGCTGAGAAGTTTAAGGGAGCATGATGTAGCATCTTGTGAGGGCCTTCATGCTATGTCATCTCACCGTGGAAGGTGTAAGGGCAAGAGAGGATGTCAGCAAGTGCTCAAAAAGGGTCCAAGTTCAGTTTAATAACAAAGCCACTCTAAAAATAACTAACCTATTCCCATGATAATGACATTAATTCTTCAATGAGGGCAGAGCCCTCATGACTTAATCACCTCTTATTAGGCCCCACTGTTCAACACTGTTGCATTGGGGACTGAGTTTCTAGAATATGAATTTTGGGGCACACATTCAAACCACATTTCACTTCTGACCCACTAAATTACTGTCCTGCTCACAATGTGAAGTAAGTTTATTCCACAACAAAATTCCGAAAAGTTTGTTAGCACCAACTCAAAAGCCCAAAGCCCAGAGTCTCATTTAAATCAGATATGGGTGAGACCCAAAGCAAAACTCATACTGAGACAAATTCCTCTCTAACTATGACACTGTGAAATTAAGAAGTTTTGTACTTCTAATGTACAATGGTGAGATAGGTATAGGATTGTAAAACGAAAAGATGATTATCAATTATGCTTTCATCTCACACTCAGCAAATCTACATTTTACATAAGATAAAGTAAACATAAAGTAAAGGATGAAATGAATTATGGATTTGTCTTGGAGTGGGCAAAAGGATTACTTCTAGTCTTGTCTATGTTCCATGCACATAAAGATAAGCTGTTAATTTACATTGTCAGGATGAGACCCAAGAGAACTCTGTTTTAGGATCAGTTTATAGAGGATATATGTATTTTGAAAGATTTTGGGGCCTACAGAGAATTTCCTTGTGAGCAATTTGTGAGGAAGACCACTCAGGGGGATATGTGGCCTTCTGTCATTGCAGCTATCTGTTTAGGAACAAAAGGAAGGCAGTTTGTTTTGGCATGATGCATTTCCCAAGCCTAACTTTCCCTTTGGCATAGTGAGTTTGGGGTCTTGAAATTCTGTTTTTCTTTCACATTTCCCCACTGTTCTTCAAAGTCTTTCAGAGAAAGCATTGTAGAAGAAAATGAATCTCTAGCCACAGGTTTCATCTGATTGCTCATCACTAGGATGGTTTATTCCTAGAAGATTAGGTCCCACATTGCCAAGAAGGCTCATTCCTAGGAGGTCATGTTTTATGGAGAAAAAAAATAGAAGGAGGAAAGAAAGAGAAAATATGGGAGAAAAGGAACCAAGACCAGATTATAGCAATAAAGGGAAAGCAATCCTCGAAACTGGTTTAGGTTATGCTACCACTTCCTCAATCAGAGCAAACTTTTAGGCAATCATTATTCCAACCTTTTTGGTTGCATGTTGACTTAGTTGGAAACATATGACTTAATAATATTGTAAGAAAACAACAAGGCAGAATATAAATTACTATTATTCCTATTATAATCAATAGCCCTTGCCACCAAATTCCCCAAGACAAACCAACCATTCAAGCAGTTGATTCGTGAGAGTTTTGGGTTCAAAAGTTTGGTTATTTGTATTTTCATATCAGTCATAAGTCAAGTAATGTTATTGGATTCATCTGGGTTATAAATGCAACATTCAGCTTTTATTGTGGCACAGGATCCCCCTTGGGCTGCAGTGAGTATGGCGAAGGCCATACAATTTTACAGCACAGCTTTTCTCGTAAGTGAGTCCTCATTGTTTAGCAAGGAGATACTCATCAACTATAAATTAGGGCCTTTTTGGTATAATTTGTTAAGTCCTCTACATGCCATATGAAATTTTCAATTCCCATTTATGGTATAAAGACAGAAGCTAAGTGATTGTATCATTGGAATACAGAATATGTCCAGTGAGAGTAAGAGTAACCACATCTATAAGCTAGTGTCACAAAGCCAACATGTCCCATTTTTAGATAGATAGCCAATAAATGCCTGGCCACTGTACCCACTCAGCGGCATGCCCGTCAGTGCTTTGTAATATAAGAATGTAGCCACAACATTCTCAAGGTATTACCACATATCCCTTTTGCACTGTTCGGCCATTGGTCCATGGTGTGGTTTCTTTGTTCATAGCATAAAGCAGAATTTTGGTTGAGTTGACCAAATGAAGAGTTGAGCCAGATGAACCCATCTCAAATTTGCACTATAACATTTTGAAAATTGGCAGGTACCTGGGGCATGGTAATTGCATTTTATTTTCATTTTGGGGACGCTAAAGTGAGAGCTAGTGAGCTGTTCCTTTCCATTGAAAAGCGTTCTCCATGTTCCTTGTCCTTTAGTGTGTTATTAATGGGTCAATGATATAAATTGTCTTTTCTTATGTCAGTGCTAAAGATGCTAGATTATTTCTGTAATGTAATAAAATTTTGGTATTCTATCAAGTCCTGACCTTGGAATGGAGATACCCACTATGGCAGGCTAGAGTCACTGGAAAGAGTCATGAGTCTGCATATCCAACAGGCATCCTATTGTAATCTGTCTTCATAATCCTGGGCCCGTTGCAGAAACAGGTTTGTTTCATGTGCAACAGTGGGTAGCAGTGGAAAGAAAGCATATGGACAGAGCTGAGATCGTGAACTTCATTTTAACTACTAAAAAGGACATTAGAACAGACAAGGCAGATGTCCCACTCTGCATAAGATGATAAAAATTGTCAGTATCTTTAAGACAATAATTATAATGACTATTATACAATAAACATAGGTGTTAATTTGTATATATGCCTGGTCCAGAGCCTTGAATTAAAGCAGTCTAAAACAGCTGTAGTCAGTCCCCTTCTAGATCTGGGTGAAAGATCCTCATTGTTTAGTGACTGGAGGTGAAAATTTTTGATAGGAGTTACAGCTTACTCAGAAAGTCGTTCTTCTTTTTTTTGAGTCAGAATCTCACATCAAGGCTGGAGTGCTGTGGTGCAATCTCATCTCACTGCAACCTCCGCCTCCCAGGTTCAAGCAATTCTCCTGCCTCAGCCTCCTGAGTAGCTGGGATTACAGGCATGTGCCACCATGCCTAGCTAATTTTTGTACTTTTCGTAGAGATGGGGTTTCACCATCTTGGTCAGGCTGGTCTCGAACTCCTGACCTCATGACCTGCCTGCCTTGACCTCCCGAAGTGCTGAGATTATAGGTGTGAGCCACCATGCCCAGCCACCATTGTGCATTTTTAAGATGAGAGATGTGGATGAATGAGTCTATACCCTCTAATTTTGCTGTGCACAGATTAATCAATAATAGTAGCTAGCATAAGTCCTTCCACCAGGGTTGGCAAGGTTGGATGGAGTCTTTCATTAAATCTCTCTTCCAACAGACAAAATCTTGGGATGTAAATTATGAACAGAAACCTCATCGCCAGGGAATGCATTGTGGAATGGATCTTTTACCAAAACTTCTTTATAAAAAAGATGGGTGTGATGGTTAATATTGAGTGTCAACTTGATTGGACTGAAGCATGCAAAGTATTGTTCCTAGGTGTGTCTGGGAGGGTGTTGGCAAAGGAGAATAACATTTGAGTCAGTGGACTAGGAGAGGCATACCACCCTCAATCTGGGTGGGCACCATCTAATTAGCTGCCAGTGCAGCTAGAATAAAGCAGGCAGGAGAAGATGGAAGAGAAGACTTGCCGAGTTTTCCAGCCTTCATCTTTCTCTCATGCTGGATGCTTCCTGCCCTTGAACATTGGACCCCAAGTTCTTCAGCTTTTAAACTCTTGGACCTACACCAGTGGCTTGCCAGGGGCTTTTGGGCCTTTGGCCACAGACTGAGGGCTACACTGTCAGCTTCCCTTCTTTTGAGGTTTTGGGACTCGGACTGGCTTCCTTGCTCTTCAGCTTGCAGACGGCCTATTGTGGGGCAGGTATTTGAATTGCATGGGCTCACTTATACATGGATTTTTAAAATCATATTTTAAGTTCTGGGGTACATGTGCAGAATGTGCAGGTTTGTTACATAGTTATGCATGTGCCATGGTGGTTTGCTACACTCATCAACCCGTTATCTACATTAGATATTTCTCCTAATGCTATCCCTCCCCCACCCCCACACACCTCAACAGGCCCTGGTGAGTGTTGCTCTCCTCCCTGTGTCCATGTGTTCTCATTGTTCAACACCCACTTATGAGTGAGAACATGTGGTGATTGGTTTTCTGTTCTTGTGCTAGTTTGCTGAGAATGATGGTTTCCAGCTTCATCCATGTCCCTGGAAAGGACAAAAACTCATCTATTTTTATGGCTGCATAGTATTTCGTGGTGTATATTTGCCACATTTCTTTATAGTCTGTCATTGATGGGCATTTGGGTTGGTTCCAAGTCTTTGCTATTGTGAACTGTGCTGCAGTAAACATACGTGTGCATGTTACTTTATAATAGAATGATTAATAATTCTTTGGGTATATACCCAGTAATGGGATTGCTGGATCAAATGATATTTCTAGTTCTAGATCCTTGAGGAATTGCCACACTGTCTTCCACAATGGCTGAACTAATTTATACTCCCAGCAACAGTGTAAAAGTGTTCCTAATTCTCCACATCCTCTCCAGCATCTGTTGTCTCCTGACTTTTTATTGGTCACCATTTTAACTGGCATGAGATGGTATTTCATTGCGGTTTTGATTTGCATTTCTCTAACGACCAGTGATGATGAGCTTTTTTTCACATCTTTGTTGGCTGCATAAATGTCTCTTTGTGAGAAGTGTCTGTTCATATCCTTTGCCCACTTTTTGATGAGGTTGTTTGTTTGTTTGTTTGTTTTTCTTGTAAATTTATGTTTTTTGTAGGTTCTGGATATTGGCCCTTTGAAAGGTGAGTAAACTGAAAAAATTTTCTCCCATTCTGTAGGTTGCCTGTTCACTCTTAAAATAGTTTCTTTTACTGTGCAGCTCTTTAGTTTAATTAGATCCCATTTGTCTACTTTGGCTTATGTTGCCATTGCTTTTAGTATTTTAGTCATTAAATACTTGCCCATGCCTATGTCCTGAATGGTATTGCCTAGGTTTTCTTCTAGGGTTGTTATGGTTTTAGGTCCTACATTTAAATCTGTAATCCATCTTGAGTTAATTTTTGTATAAGGTTTAAGGGAGGGATCCAGTTACAACTGTCTGCACATGGCGAGCCAGTTTTCCCAACACCATTTATTAAATAGGGAATCCTTTACCCATTGACTGTTTTTGTCAGGTTCATCAAAGATCAGATGGTTGTAGATGTGTGGTGTTATTTCTCAGGCCTCTTTTTTTTCCATTGGTCTATATATCTGTTTTGATAATAGTATCATGCTCTTTTGATTACTGTAACCTTGTAATATTGTTTGCAATTAGGTAGCATGATGCCTCTAGCTTTGTTCTTTTTGCTTAGCATTGACTTGGCTATGGGGGCTCTTTTTGGTTTCCATATAAAATTTAAGTTGTGGTAGCTTGATGGGGATAGCATTGAATCTATAAATTACTTTGGGCAGTATGGCCATTTTCATGATATTGATTCTACCTAAGCATGAGCATGGAATGTTTTTCCATCTGTTTGTGTCTTCTCTTATATCTTTGAGCAACGGTTTGTAGTCCCCCTTGAAGAGGTCCTGCCCATCCCTTGTAAGTTGTATTCCTAGGTATTTTATTCTCTTTGTAGCAATTGTGAATGGGAGTTCACTCAGGATTTGGCTCTTTCTTTGTCTGTTATTGGTGTATAGGAATCCTTGTTACTTTTGCACGTTGATTTTGTATTCTGAAACTTTGCTGAAGTTGCTTATCAGTTTTAGGAGGTTTGGGGCTGAGACAACAGAGTTTTCTAAAACTACAATCATGTCACCTGCAAACAGAGACAATTTGACTTCCTCTTTTTCTAATCGAATACCCTTTATTTCTTTTTCTTGCCTTATTGCCCTGGCCAGAACTTTCAATATTATGTTGAATAGGAGTGGTGAGAGAGGGCATCCTTGTCTTGTACTGGTTTTCAAAAGGAATGCTACCAGTTTTTTTTTTTTTCCATTCAGTATGATATAGGCTGTGGGTTTGTCATAAATAGCTCTTATTCTTTTGAGATACATTCCATCAATACCTAGTTTATTAAGAATTATGTTGAATTTTGTTGAAGGCCTTCTTGGCATCTATTAAGATACTCATGGTTTTTGTCTTTGATTTTGTTTATGTGATTGATGACATTCATTGATTTGCATATGTTGAGCCAGTCTTGCATCCCAGGGATGAAGCCAGCTTGATCATGATGGTTAAGCTTTTTGATATGCTGTTAGATTCAGTTTACCAGTATTTTATTGAGGATTTTTGCATCAATGTTCGTCAGGGATATTGGCCTAAAATTTTCTTAGTTGTGTCTCTGCTAGGTTTTGGCATCAGGATAATGTTGGCTTCATAAAATGAGTTAGGGAGGATTCCCTCTTTTTATGTTGTTTGGAATAGTTGCAAAAGGAATGGTACCAGCTCCTCTTTGTACCTCTGGTAGAATTCAGCTGTGAACCCATCTGGTCCTGGACTTTTTTTGGTTTGTAGGCTATTAATTGCTGCCTCAATTTCAGACCTTGTTATTGGTCTATTCAAGGATTTGACTTCTTCCTGGTTTAGTCTTAAGAGGGTTTAAGTGTTCAGGAATTTATGCATTTCTTCTAGATTTTCTGTTTTATTTGCATAAAGGTGTTTATAGTATTCTCTGATGGTAGCTTGTATTTCTGTGGGATTGGTGGTGATATCTCCTTTATTATTTTTTACTGAATCTATTTGATTCTTCTCTTTTTTCTTCTTTATTAGCTAGGTTAGTGGTCTATCTATTTTATTGATCTTTTCAAAAAACCAGCTCCTGGATTCATTGATTTTTTTAAGGGGTGTGTGTGTGTGTGTGTGTGTGTGTGTGTGTGTGTGTCTTTATCTCCTTCAGTTCTGCTCTGATCTTAGTTATTTCTTGTCTTCTGCTAGCTTTGGAATTTGTTCTTGTTGTTTCTCTAGTTCTTTTAATTGTGACACTAGAGTGTTGACTTTAGCTCTTTTCTTCTTTCTCTTTTGGGCATTTAGTGCTATAAATTGATCTCTACACATTGCTTTAAATGTGTCCCAGAGATTCTGGTATGTTGTGACTTCGTTCTAATTGGTTTCAAAGAACATCTTTACCTCTGCCTTAATTTCATTATTTATCCAGTATCCATTCAGGAGCAGGTATTTCAGTTTCCATGTAGTCAGGCGGTTTTGAGTTTCTTAATCCTGTGTTCTAATTTGATGCACTTTTGTCTGAGAGGCTGTTTGTTATGATTTCTGTTATTTCACATTGCTGAAGAGTGTCTTACTTTCAATTATGTGGTCAACTTTAGAATAAGTGTGATGTGGTGCTGAGAAGAATGTATATTCTGTTGATTTTGGGTGGAGGATTTTGTAGATGTCTATTAGGTCCACTTGGTCCAGAGAGGAGTTCAAGTCCTCGATATACATGTTAATTTTCTGTTTTGTTGATGTGTCTAATATTGACAGCGGGGTGTTAAAGTCTCCCACTATTATTATATGGGAGTCTAAGTCTCTTTGTAAGTCTCTAAGAACTTGCTTTATGAATCTGAGTGCTCCTGTATTGGGCACATATACATTTAGGACAGTTAGCTCTTCTTGTTGCATTAATCCCTTTACCATTATGTAATGCTCTTGTCTCTTTTGATCTTTGTTGGTTTAAATTCTGTTTTCTCAGAGACTAGGATTGCAACCCCTGCTTTTTTTTCTTTCCATTTGCTTGGTAAATATTCCTCCATATTTTTATTTTGAGCCTATGTGTGTCTTTGCACATGAGATGGGTCTCCTAAATACAGCAAACTGATTGGTTTTTATTATTTATCCAATTTGCCAGTCTGTGTCTTTTAATGGGGTATTTAGCCCATTTACATTTAAGGTTAATATTGTTATGTGTTAATTTCATCCTGCATTATGATGCTAACTGTTTTTTTTTTGCCAGTTAGTCGATGCAGTTTCTTCATAGCCTCGATGGTCTTTACAATTTGGTATGTTTTTGCAGTGGCTGGTACTGGTTGTTCCTTTCCATGTTTAGTGCTTCCTTCAGAAGCTCTTGTAAGGAAGGCCTGGTGGTGATAAAAATCTCAGCATTTACTTGGCTGTAAAGAATTTTATTTCTCCTTTGATCATGAAGCTTAGTTTGCCTGGATATGAAATTCTGTGTTGAAAATTCTTTTCTTTAAGAATGTTGGATATAGGACCCCACTCCTCTGCTTTGTAGGGTTTCTGCCAAGACATCTGCTGTCAGTCTGATAGGCTTTCCTTTTTGGGTAACCCAACCTTTCTCTCTGGCTGTCCTTAACATTTTTTTTTCTTCATTTCAGTCTTGGTGAATCTGATGATTACGAGTCTTGGGGTTGCTCTTCTCTAGGAGTATCTTTGTGGTATTCTCTGTATTTCCTGAGTTTGAATGTTGGTCTGCCTTACTAGGTTGGGAAGTTCTCCTGGATAATATCCTGAAGAGTGTTTTCCAGCTTGGTTTCATTCTCCCCTTCACTTTCAGGTACCCAGATCAAATGTAGATTTGATCTTTTCACATAATCCCATATTTCTTGGAGGCTTTGTTCATTTCTTTTTACTCTTTTTTCTTTAGTCTTGTCTTCTCACTTTATTTCATTGAGTTGATCTTCAATCTCTGTTATTCTTTCTTCCACCTGATTGATTCATCTATTGAAACTTGTGTATGCTTCATTGAAGTTCTCATGCTGTGTTTTTCAGCTCCATCAGGTCATCCATGTTCTTCTCTTAACCGATTATTCTAGTTAGCATTTCGTCTAAACTTTTTTCAAGGTTCTTAGCTTCCTTGCATTTGGTTAGAACATGCTTCTTTAGCTCAGAGAACTTTGTTATTGCCTGCCTTCTGAGGCCTGCTTCTGTCAATTCGTCAAACTAATTCTCCATCCAGTTTTGTTCCCTTGCTGGCAAGGAGTTGTGATCTCTTGGAGGAGAAGAGTCATTCTGGTTTTTGGAATTTTCCGCCTTTTTGTATTGATTTCTTCCAATCTTTGTGGTTTTATTACCTTTGGTCTTTGAGGTCAGTGACCGTTGGATGGGGTCTCTAAGTGGACATTTTTTGTTGATGTTAAAACTACTTCTTTCTTTTTGTTAATTTTCCTTCTAACAATCAGGCCCCTCTGCTGCAGGTCTGCTGGAGTTTGCTGGAGGTCCACTCCAGACCCTGCTTGCCCAGGAATCACCTGTGGGGGCTGCAGAACAGCAAAGATTGTTGCCTGTCCTGTCCTCTGGTAGCTTCATTCCAGAAAAGTACTTACCAGATGTCAGCCAGAACTCTCCTGTATGAGGTGTCTGTCGGCCCGACTGGTAGGTGTCTCCCAGTGAAGTTATAGGGAGCCACTTGTGGAGGCAGTCTGACCCTCATCAGAACTCAAACACTGTGCTGGGAGATCCAATGCTGTGTTCAGAGCTGCCAGGAAGGGACATTTAAATTTGCTGAAGCCGTATTCACACTGTCCTTTTCTAAGGTGCTATCACAGGAAGGTGGGGGCTTTATTTATATGTCTCTGACTGGCTGCTGCTTTTTTTCAGAGATGTCCTTCCCAGTGAGGAGGGAATCTAGTGATATAGTCTGCTTCCAGAGGGTTTGCTGAGCTGCTTTGGTCTCTGCCCTGTTAGAACTTTAGGAGGCTTTGTTTACACTGTGATGTTAAAACCACTGACTCGAGCCTCAGCAATGGTGGATGCCCCTCCCTGCCACTGAACTTGAATATCCTAGGTCAATCTCAAACTGCTGTGCTGGCTGTGAGAATTTCAATTCAATGGATCTTAGCTTGCTGGTCTTCATGGGGGTGGGACTCGCTGAGCCAGAACATTTGGCTCCCTGGCTTCAGCCCCCTTTCCAGGGGAGTGACCAGTTCTGCCTTACTGGAGTTTCAGGTGCCACTGGAGTATGAAAAGCAAAAAACTGCTGTAGCTAGCTTGGTGTCTTACCAAATGGCTGCCCAGTTTTGTGCCGGAAACCCAGGGCCCTGGTGTTGAAGGCACTGGAGGGAATTTCCTGGTCTGTGTGTTGTGAAGACCATGGGAAAAGTGCAGTATCTGGGCCAGAATGCAGGGAACAGTCTTTAAAAGCTTCCCTTGGCTCAGAGTTGGAGTTCCCCAGCCCCTTGCACTTCCAGGGTGAGGCAATGCCACACCCTGCTTAAGCTCACCCTCCTTGGGCTGCACCCACTGTCCAACTGGTCCCAATGAGATGAACCAGGTACCTCATGTGGAAATGTGGAGATCAACCACCTTCTGCATTTATGTCTATGAAAGCTGCACACCAGAGCTGTTCCTATTTGGCCGTCTTGCCAGCAATCAGATTTTTTAAACTAAAATCAAAATACAGTGCTTGTGGGATGTGAACCTGCATATTTATTATATTTATGTGGTACAAAATGATGTTGTGATTTTTTAAAACAATGTGGAATAATTAAATTAAGCTAATCAATCTATCCATCACCTCAAATATTTCACTTTTTGTGGTGAGAACATTTGAGATTTACTCTCTCAGTGATATTGAAATTTGCAGCACTCAGGTATTAGCTATATTCACCATGCTGTGCAGCAGACATATTACTCCTATCTGAGGCTTTGTACCCTTTGATTAACATCTCTCTATTCTCCCAACACCCAGACTCTGATGGCTACGATTCTACTCTCTGATTTTACGAGTTCAATGGGTTAATATTCCACATATAAGTGAGAACATTCAGTATTTTTCTTTTTGTGCTTGGCTAATTTCGCTTAGCATAGTGTTCTCCAATACCATCCATGTTGTTGCAAATGGCAGAATTTCATCCTATTTAACCTTTGAATAGTATGTCGTTGTGTATATATACCACATTTTCTTTATCCAAGCATCCACTGATGGACACTTAGGTTGTTTCCATAACTTGGCTATTAGTGCTGCAATGCACATGGATGTGCAAACATCTCTTCAACATAACTGCTTTCAAATATTGGGGTAAATATATAGATGTAGGATTGCTGGATTATATAACTCTATTTTTAGCTTTTGAAGAACCTCCATAAAGTTTTCCAAAATGGCTCTACTAATTTACATTCCCATCAACAGTATACAATGATTCCCTTTTCTCTGCATCCTTACCAACATTTGATTTACCTTTTGTATTTTTTGTAATAACCATGCTAAATAGTTTAAGGTGATACCTCATTGTGGATTAAATTTGCATCTTCTTAATAATTAGTGATGTCAAATATGTTTATATATCTGTTAGCCATTTGTATGTCTTACTTTGGGAATTGTCTATTTATGTCCTTTGCCCATTTCTTAACAGACTAGTTTCTTACGTATTTTGGATATTAACCCCTGTTAGATGTATAGTTTGCAAATATTTTCTCTTATTCTGTACATTATTTCTTTACTCTGTTAATTGTTTTCTTTTTTTGTGCAGAAGCTTTTTATTTTGATGTATCCCACTGGTCTATTTTCACTTTAGTTGCTTGCACTTTTGAGGTCAAATGTTAAAAAGCATTGCTGAGGCCAATGCCATGTAGTTTTTTCTCTGTGATTTTTCTAGTAGTTTTACAGTTTCAGGTTTTATGTTTAATTCTTTAATTCATCTTGAGTTTATTTTTGTATATGGTGTGAGAAAAGAGTCCAATTTTATTTTATTTTTTTGCAAATGGATGTCCAGTTTTCCCAAAACCATTTATTGAATACATTGTCCTTTTCCCATTCTATATTCCTGCTACTTTTGTCCAATATCAGTTGACTGTAAATGCATAGGCTCATTTCTGGGCTATCAATTCTGTTCTGTTGGTCAGTGCAGGTCTATTTTATGCCAGTACCATGCTGTTTTAATTATTATTGTTTTGTGGTATAGTTTGAAATGAAGTCATGTGATGCCTCCAGCTTTTTGTTGTTGTCATTGTTTGTTTTGTTTTTACTTATGATAGCCTTGCCTATTCATGGCTTTTTCTGATTCCATGTAAATTTTAACATTGTTTTCCCATATCTATGAAAAATGACATTGGTATTTTAATAGGTTTTACATGGATTTGGATAATATATTTGGTAGATAAATAGAATGTTTTCACAATATTAATTCTTCTGGTTCATGAATACAAAATATCTTTCCATTGTCTGTTCTTTCTTCAGTTTCTGTCATTAATATTTTATAGTTTTTGGTGTATAAAGTTTTCACTTCCTTGGTTAAATTTATTCATAAATATTTTCTTTCATTGAAGCTATTGTAAATGGGATCTTTCTCTTGATTTCTTTTTGGGGGAGTTTGTTAGTGTAGCAAAACGCTACTAATTTTAACATGTTGATTTTGTATATTGCATCATTACCTAATTTGTTTATCAGTTCTAACAGATTTTTGGTGTAGTGTTTAGAGTTTCCTATTATATTAGTTCATTTAGTGTTGCTACATCAGACTACTCGAGACTGTGTAATTTATAAAGAAAATCCGTTTATTTCTGCTCACAGTTCTGCAGACTGTACAAAAAGCATGGTGCCAACATCTGCTTCTGGTGAGGGCCTTCAGAAGTTTACAATCATGGCAGAAGGTGAAGGGGGAGAAGGATGTCACATGGCAAGAGAGAAAGCAAGAAAGATGCTAGGCTCTTTTAAAGAACCAGCTCCCACATTAACGAATAGAGCGAGAACTGATTCATTACTGTGGGGAGGACACTAAGCCATTCATGAAGGATTTGCCCCCATGATCCAAACACCTCCCACTGATCCCCATCTTTAACATTGGGGATCACGTTTCAACATAACATCTGGAGGGGACAAGCATCCTAACTACATCATCTATATATGATATTATGTTGTCAGCAACAGTGACAGTTTCATTTTTTTCTTTCCTATTTGGGTGCCTTTTATTTCTTTATTTTGCTTTCTTGCTCTGGCAAGGAGTTCCAATGCTATTAATATGTTGAATAGAGTGATAAGAGTGGGCATACTGATCTTATCACTAATTTTAGAGAGGAAAGGGCTCCAGTTTATCACCATTGAGTATAATGTTAACTTTGGGTTTATTATATATGGTCTTTATTGTGTTGATGTGAATTCCTTCTATACCTAATTTGTTGAGTGTTTTTAATTCTGAAACAATGTTGAATTTTGTGTAATGCATGTTCTGCATCTAATGAGATAATCATATAATTTGTCCTTGATTCTGTTAATGCAATGTGCCACATTTATTGATTTGCAAATGTTGAAGCATTCTTGCACCGTGGGACTAAATACCACGTGCTCACGGTGCATAATTTTTAATGTGCTTTTGAGTTTCTTTTCTGGCATTGAATATGTCCTCCAAATTTCAGGTGTCAGAAATTTAATCTCCAAATGTACATGTTCATGGTATTTGGAGTTGGGATCTTTGGGAAGTAATTAGAATTAGATAAAGTCATCAGGGTGGAGGCTCCAAAATGGGAATGATGGTTTTATAAAAAGAGAAAGAGAGATCTGAGCTGAGATTCTCTTGTCCCTTTGTCATGTGATGCTCTACACCATGTTATGACACAGCAAGAATGCCCTTACCAGATGTGGTCCCTCAAACTTGGATTTCCCAACCCCCAGAAATGTAAAAAATAAATTTAATTTTTATAAATAACCCAGTCTCAGGTATTCTTTTGTAGTAACAGTAAATAGACTAACAGAGTTTGCTAGTGTTTTGTTGAGGATTTTTGCATCTATTTTTATCAAAAATGTTGGCCTCAAATTTTCTTTTCTTGTGCTATTCTTTTCTGGCTTGATATTAAGGTAAGGCTGAACTTGTAAAAAACATTTGGAAATATTTCTTTCTCTTTGATTTTTGGAACACATTTGTGAATAATTGGTATGAGTTATTTTTCAGCTATTTGGCAGAATTTAGAAGTGAGGCCATCAGGTCCTAGGCTTTCCTTTAATGGGTGTATTTTTTATTTTTGATTCAATCTACCTACTCATTGTTGGTCTGTTCAAATTTTCTATTTCTTCATCATTCAGTCTTGGTAGTTTGTATGTGTCTAAAAATTTATCCATTTCCTGGTTATCCAATTACTTGGCATACAGTTGTTCATAATAGTCTCTTCTAATTTTTCTAATGTACTTTAAGTTCTGGGGTGCATTACATAACATGCAGGTTTGTTACATAGGTATACATGTGCCATAGTGATTGGCTGCCTTCATCATCTGATCATCTCCATTAGGTATTTCTCCTAATGCTATCCCTTCCCTAGCACCACATTCCCGACAGTCTACAGTGTATGATGTCCCCCTCTCTCTGTTCATGTGTTCTGATTGTTCAACTCCCACATAGGAGTGAGAACATAGTGTTTGGTTTTCTGTTCTTGTGTTAGTTTGCTGAGAATGATGGTTTCCACCTTCATTCATGTCCCTGCAAAGGACATGAACTCATCCTTTTTATGGCTACATAGTATTCCATGGTGTATATGTGCCATGTATTTTTTTTTTAATACAGTCTATTTTTCATGGGCATTTGGGTTGGTTCCAAGTCTCTGCTATTGTGAACAGTGCTGCAATAAACATACATGTGCATGTGTCTTTATAATAGAATAATTTAGAATTCTTTGGGTATATACCCAGTAATGAGATTGCTGGGTCAAATAGTATTTCTAATTCTATGTCCTTGAGGAATTGTCACACTGTCTTCCACGATGGTTGAACTAATTTACACTCCCGTCAACAGACTAAAATAGTTCCTATTTCTCCACATCCTCTCCAGCATCTGTAGTCTCCTGGCTTTTTAATGATCACCATTCTGACTGGTGTGAAATGATATCTCAATGTTGTTTTAATTTGCATTTCTCTAATGACCAGTGATCATGAGCCTTTTTCCATATGTTTGCTGGCTGCATAAATGTCTCCTTTTGAGAAGTGTCTGTTTATATTCTTTGCCAACTTTTTGATGGGGTTATTTCTTTTTTTTCTTGTAAATTTTGTTTAAGTTCTTTGTAGACTCTAGATATTAGCCCTTTGTCAGATGGGTAGAGTGCAAAACTTTTCTCCCATTCTGTACGTTGCCTGTTCACTCTGAGGATAGTTTCTTTTGCTGTGCAGAAGCTCTTTAGTTTAAATAGATCCCTTTTGGCTTTTGTTGCCATTGCTTTTGGTGATTTAGTCATAAAGTCTTTGTTCATGCCTATGTCCTGAATGGTAGTGCCTAGGTTTTCTTTTAGTGTTGTTATGGTTTTAGGTCTTATGTTTAAATCTTTAATTCATCCTGTGTTAATTTTTGTATAAGGTGTAAAGAAATGGTCCAGTTTCCGCTTTTTGCTTATGGATACCCAGTTTTCCCAACACCATTTATTAAAAAGGGAATCTTTTTCCCATTGCATCACTTTGTCAGGTTTGTCAAAGATAAGATGCTTGTAGGTGTATGGCATTATTTATGAGGCATCCATTCTGTTTCCATTAGTCTATATGTCTGTTTTGGTACCAGCATAGTGCTGTTTTGGTTACCATAGTCTT
>NW_016108102.1:51817-54115 GCF_001604975.1 Cebus imitator | reverse complement strand
TGCTTAGGATTGTCTTGACTATGCAGGTTCATTTTTGGTTCCATATAAAATTTAAGGTGTTTTTCTCCAATTCTGTGAAGAAAGTCAATGGAAACTTGATGGGGATAGCATTCAATCTATAAATTACTTTGGGCAGTATGGCCAATTTTATGATATTGATTCTACCTAACCATGAGCATGGAATGTTTTTCCATCTGTTTGTGCCCTGTCTGATTTCCTTGAGCAGTGGTTTGTAGTTCTCCTTGAAGTGGTCCTTCCCATCCCTTGTAAGTTGTATTCCTAGGTATTTTATTCTCTTTGTAGCAATTGTGAATGGGAGTTCACTCAGGATTTGACTCTCTGTTTGTTTGTTATTGGTGTATAGGAATGCTTGTGATTTCTGCACATTGCTTTTGTATCCTGAGACTTTGCTGAAGCTGCTTATCAGCTTAAGTAGATTTTGAGCTGAGATGATGGCATCTTCTAATTATACAATCACGTCATCTGCAAATAGACAAAATTTTACTTCCTTCCTTCCTATTTGAATACCATTAATTTCTTTCTTTTGTCTGATTTCTCTGGCCAGAACTTCCAATACTATGTTGAATAGGAATGGTAAGAGAGGGCATCCTTGTCTTGTGTCAGTTTTCAAAGAGAATGCTTCCAGTATTTTTCCATTCAGTATAATATTGGCTGTAGGTTTGTCATAAATAGCTCTTATTGTTTTGAGATATGCTCCATCAATACCTTGTTTATTGAGAATTTTTAGCATGAAGGATTGTTGGATTTTGTTGAAGGCCCTTTCTGCATCTATTGAGATAATCATGTGGTTTGTGTCTTTGGTTCTGTTTATGTGATTGATTATGTTTATTCATTTGCATATGTTGAACCAGCCTTGCATCCCAGGGATGAAGCCAACTTGATTATGATGGATAAGCTTCTTGATGTGCTGTTGGATTCGGGTTGCCAGTATTTTACTGAGAATTTTTGCATCGATATTCATCAGGGATATGGGCCTGAATTTTTTTTTTTTTTAATTGTGCCTCTTCCAGGTTTTGGTATCAGGATGATGTTGGCCTCATAAAATGAGTTAGGGAGGATTCCCTCTTTTTCTATTGTTTGGAACAGTTTCAGAAGAAATGGTACCAGCTCCTCTTTCTACCTATGGTAGAATTTGGCTGTGAACCTGTCTGGTACTGGACTTTCTTTGGTTGCTAGGCTATTAATTGCTGCCTGAATTTCAGACCTTGTCATTGGTCTATTCAGGGATTTCACTTCTTCCTGGTTTAGTCTTGGGAGGGTGTAAGTGTCCAGGTATTTATCCATGTCTTCTAGATTTTCTGTTTTATCTGTATAGAGGTATTTATACTATTTTCTGATGGTAGTTTGTATTTCTACAGGATCAGTGGTGATATACCCTTTATCATTTTTTATTGCATCTCTTTGATTCTTCTCTTTTTTCTTCTTTATTAGTTTGTCTAGTGGTCTGTTTTGTTGATCTTTACAAAAAACAGCTCTTGGATTCATTGATTTTTTTGAAGGGTTTTTGTCTCAATTTCCTTCAGTTCTGCTCTGATCTTAGTTATTTCTTGTCTTCTGCTGGCCTTTGAATTTCTTTGTTCTTGCTTCTCTAGTACTTTTAATTGTGATGTTAGCGTGTCGATTTTAGATCTTTCCTGCTTTCTCTTGTGGGCTTTTAGTGCTGTAAATTTCCCTCTACACACTGCTGAAATATGTCCCGGAGATTCTGGTATGTTGTGTCTTCATTCTCATTGGTTTCAGAGAACATCTTTATTTCTGGCTTCATTTTGTTATTTATCCAGTAGTCATTCAGGAGCAGGCTTTTCAGTTCCCAGGTAGTTGTGCGGTTTTGAACGAATTTCTTAATCTTGAGTTCTAATTTGGTTCCACTGTGGTCTGAGAAACTGTTATGATTTCCATATTTTTGCATTTGCTGAGGAGTGTTTTACTTCCAATTATGTGGTAAATTTTAGAATAAGTTCAATGTGGTGCTGAGAAGAATGTATATTCTGTTGATTTGGCCGGAAGGGTTTTGTAGATGTCTATTATGTCTGCTTGGTTCAGAGCTGAGTTCAAGTCCTGGATATCCTTGTTAATTTTCTGTTTCGTTGATCTGTCTAATGTTGACAGTAGGGTGTTGACATATCCCGCTATTATTGTGTGAGAGTTTTTGTCTCTTTGTAGGTCTCTAAGAACTTGATTTATGAATTACAATGCTACTGCATTGAGTATATGTATATACAAATATACATATGTATATACATATACTCAATGCAGTAGCACTGAGATATATATATG
>NW_016108102.1:38877-49847 GCF_001604975.1 Cebus imitator | reverse complement strand
TTTTTCTTGCCTGATTGCTCTGGCTAGAACTTCTAATACTATATTGAATAGGAATAGTGAGAGAGGGCATCCTTGTCTAGTGCCAGATTTCAAAGGGAATGCTTTGCCTATTCAGTTTTTGTCTATTCAATGTGATATTGGCTGTGGGTTTGTCATAAATAGCTTTTATTATTTTGAGATACATTCCATTGATACCTAGTTTATTGAGAGTTTTTAGCATAAAGGGTTGTTGAATTTTGTTGAAGGCCTTCTCTGCATCTATTGAGATAATCATGTGGTTTTTGTCTTTGTTTCTGTTTATGTGGTGGATTATGTTTTTAGGCTTGTGTATGTTGAACCAGCCTTGCATCTCTGGGATGAAGCCTACTTGATTGTTATGGATAAGCTTTTTGATGTGCTGTTGCAATTAGTTTGCCAGTATTTTATCGAAGATTTTTGCATCTATGTTCATCATGGATATTGGGCTGAAAGTTTTCTTTTTTTTATTGAGTCTCTGCCAGGTTTTGGTATCAGGATAATTTGGTCTCATAGAATGATTTGGGAAGGATTTCCTCTTTTTGAATTGTTTGGAATCGTTTCAGAAAGAGTGGTACCAGCTCCACTTTGTACGTCTGGTAGAATTCGGCTGAGAATCCGTCTGGACCTGGTCTTTTTCTGGCTGGTAGGCTACTAATTCCTACCTCAACTTCAGCCCTTGTTCTTGGTCTATTCAGGGTTTTAACTTCTTTTTGGTTTAGGTTTTGTAGAGTGCAAGTGTCCAGAAATTTATAAATTTATTCCAGGTTTACTGGTTTATGTGCATAGAGTTGTTTTGTAGTAATCTCTGACAATAGTTTGAATTTCTGTGGATTCAGTGGTGATATCTCCTTCATCATTTTTATTGCATCTATTTAATTCTTCTCTCTTTTCTTTTTTATTAGTCTGGCTAGCCATCTATTTTGTTGATTTAAAAAAAAAAAAAACAGCTCCTGAATTTATTGACTTTTTGAAGGGTTTTTTGTGTCTCTGTATTCTTCAGTTCTGCTCTGTTCTTAGTTATTTCTTGTCTTCTGTTAGCTTTTGTGTTTTTTTGATCTTGCTTCTCTAGCTCTTTCAATTTTGATGATATGGTGATCCTTTAGATCTTTCCTTGCTTCTCTGTGGGCATTTATTCCTATAAATGTTCCTGTAGACACTGCTTTAAATGTGTCCCAGAGATTCTGTGAAGAACATCTTTATTTATGCCTTCATTTCATTGTTTATCCAGTTGACATTCAGGAGGCAGTTGTTCAGTTTTCATGAAGTTGCGCAGTGCGTAGTTAGTTTCTTAATCCTGAGTTCTAATTTGATTGCACTGTGGTCTAACAGACTGTGCGTTATGATTTCCATTCTTTTGCATTTGATGAGGAGTGATTTACTCCCAATTATGTGGTCAATTTTAGAGTAGGTGTGATGTGGTGTTGAGAAGAATGTGTATTCTGTGGATTTGGGGTGGAGAGTTCTGTAGATGTCTATTTGGTTCGCTTGGTCCAGGTCTGAGTTCAAGTCCTAGATATCCTTGTCAATTTTCTGTCTCCTTGTTCTGTCTAATATTGACTATGGTGTGTTAAAGTCTCCCACTATTATTTTGTGGGAGTGTAAGTCTTTTTGTAGGTCTTAAGAACTTGCTTTATCTATATGGGTTCTCCTGTATTGGGTGCATATATATTTAGGATTGTTAGTTCTTTTTGTTGCATTTATCCTTTTACCATTATGTAATGCCCTTCTTTGTCTCTTTTGACCTTGTTGCTTTAAAGTCATTTATATCAGAGACTAAGATCGAAACTTCTGCTTTTTTTTTCTCTCCACTTGCTTGGTAAATCTTTTTCCATCCCTTTATTTTGAGCCTATGTGTGTCCTTATATGTGAGACGGGTTTCCTGAACACAGCACACTGATAGGTCTTGACTTTTTATCCAATTTGCCAGTCTGTCTTTTTTTTGTGGCATTTACACCATTTACACCATTTACATTTAAGGTTAATATTGTTATGTGTGAATTTGATCCTGCCATTTTGATACTAACTGGTTGTTTTGCCCCTCAGTTGACACAGTTCTTCATTGTATCGATGGTCTTTATCATTTGGTATGTTTTTGAAGTGGCTGGTACTGGTTGTTCCCTTCCATGTTTAGTGTTTCTTTCAGGAGCTCTTGTAAAACAGGCCTGATGGTGACGAAATCTCTGAGTACTTGCATGTTCCCAAAGGATTTTATTTTTCCTTCACTTATGAAGCTTAGTTTGGCTGAATATGAAATCCTGGGTTGAAAGCTCTTTTCTTTAAGGAGTTGAGTATTGGTCTCCACTCTCTTCTGGCTTGTAAAGTTTCTGCTGAGAGATCTGCTGTGAGTCTGATGGGCTTCCATTTATGGGTAACCCAACCTTTCTCTCTGGCTACCTTTAACATTTTTTTCTTCATTTCAGCTCTGGTGAATTTGACGATTATGTGCCTTGAGGTTGCTCTTCTTGAGGAATATCTTCGTGGTGTTCTCTATATTTCCTGGACTTGAATGTTGGCCTCCTGGAGTTGAATGTTGGCCTGCCTTCCTTGGTTGGGAAAGTTGTCCTGGATAGCATCCTGAAGAGTATTTTCCAGCTTGGACTCATTCTCTTCATCATATTCAGATACACTGATCAAATGTAGATTAGGTCTTTTCACTTAATCCCATATTTCTTGGAGGCTTTGTTCCTTTCTTTTCACTTTCTTTCTCTAATCTTGCCTTCTTGTTTTATTTCATTGAATTGATCTTCAACCTCTGATATTCTTTTTTCTGTTTCGTCTGTTCAGCTATTGAGACTTCTGTATGCTTTGCGAAGTTCTAGTTCTGTGTTTTTCAGCTCCATCAAGTCATTTATGTTCTTCTCTAAATTGGTTATTCTAGTTAGCATTTCATATAACCTTTTTTCAACGTTCTTAGTTTCTTTGCATTGGGTGAGAACATGTTCTTTTAGCTCAGAGAAGTTTGTTATTACCCACCTTCTGAAGCCTGCTTCTGTCAATTCATCAGTCTCATTCCCCATCCAGCTTTGTTCCCTTGCTAGTGAAGAGTTGTGATCCCTTGGAGGAGGAGAGGAGCTCTGGTTTTTGGTGTTTTCATCCTTTTTGCACCAGTTTCTTCCCATATTTGTAGATTTATCTACCTGTGGTCTTTGTAGTTGGTGACTTTCAGATGGAGTCTCAGTGGACGTCCTTTTTGTTGATGTTGATGCTATTTCTTTCTGTTTTTTAGTTTTCCTTCTAACAGTCAGGCCCCTCTGCTGCAGGACTGCTGGAGGTTTACTTCAGTCCCTGCTTGCCTGGGAATCACCCACGAGGGCTGCAGAACAGTAAGGGCTGCTGTCAGTGTCTTGGTCCGAGCTAGACCACTTCAGCCCCCTTTCCAGGGGAGTGAACCATTCTGTTTTGCTGGTGTTCCAGTTGCCACTGGGGTATGAAGAAAAAACTGTTGCAGCTAGCTCAGTTTCTGCCCAAACGGCCCCCCAGTTTTGTACTGGAAACCCTATGGGTGTTGTGTAGGTACTGGAGAGAATCTCCTGGTCTGCAGGTTGTAAAGACCATGGAAAAAGTGCAGCATCTGTGTTGGAATGCAGGAAACATTCCCTAATGGCTTCCCTTGGCTAGGAGAGGAAGTTCCCCAGCTCCTTGCCCTTCTTGGGTGAGGTGACGCACCACCCTGCTTTGGCTTGTCCTCCTTGGGTTGCACCCACTGTCCAACCAGTACCTATGAGATGAACCAGGTACCTCAGTTGGAAATGTGGAAATCACCACACTTTTGCATCGATCTCACTGGGAGCTGCACACTGGAGTTGTTCCTACTAGGCCATCTTGCTCAGAAGAAAAGCTCTCTTTTAACTTTTGGTGTACCTACTTTGTCAGTTATGTCTCCACTTTCATTTCTGGCTTGATTTGAGTCTTTTTTGTTTTTTTCTTGGTTAATCTGGATAAAAATGTGTTGATTTTGTTTACTTTTTCAGAAATCAACTCAATTTTTTTTTTCAGCCTCTAGTTTATTTCTGCTCTGATTTTTTTTTTTTTTTTAATACAGAGTCTCACTCTGTCACCCAGGTTGGAGTGCAGTGGCACAATCTAGGTTCACTGCAACCTCTACCTCCCAGGTTTAAGAGATTCTCCTGCCTCAGCCTCCCAAGTAGTTGGGACTACAGGTGCATACCACCATGCCTGGCTGATTTTTGTATTTTTGGTAGAGCCAGGGTTTTACTATGTTGGCCAGGGTGATCTCAAACTCCTGACCTCAGGTGATCTACCCACGTTGCCCTTTCAAAGTGCTGATATTACAGATGTGAGCCACCACGCCTGGCCTCTGCTCTGATCTTTATTATTTTTTTTCCATCTGCTGACACTGGGTTTAATGGAGTTTTTTTTGTTTCTATTTCTTTAAGGTGTAACATTGTTTGTGATCTTTATATTTTTGGTATGCACATTTATTGTGACAAACTTTCATCATAAAATTGGTTTTGCTGCATGCTACAAGTATTGGTATGTTTCCATTTTCATTTGTTTCAAGATTTTCAAAAATTTCTTTTAAAATTTCTTCATTGACTCATTACTTGTTCAGG
This sequence comes from Cebus imitator, assembly GCF_001604975.1. Lineage (NCBI taxonomy): Eukaryota > Metazoa > Chordata > Mammalia > Primates > Cebidae > Cebus > Cebus imitator. Next base: position 45,255 of record NW_016108102.1, on the reverse strand, counting down.
AGTATATTTTTTAATTTCCATGTATTTGAGTATATCCTGAAATTCCTTCTGTTACTGATTTCTAGTTTCATACTCTTGTGACCAAAATAATACTTGGCATTATTTCAATCTTCTTAAATTTGCTGACTCATCTTGTGGCCTAACACATAATCTGGCCTGGAGAGCATTCCTTGTGCACTTGAGAAGAATGAGTATTTTGTTGTTGTTTAACGGCACATTCTGTATATGTCTATTGGCTCCATTTTGTCTAAATGTTGCTAAAGTACAATGTTCTTTTTTTGATTTTCTATCTGAATAATCTGTCCAATGCTGAAAATAGGACATTGCTGTCCCCCATGATTTTTGTATTGCAATCTCTCTCTCCCTTCAAAGCTTTTAATATTTGCTTAAAATATTTAGATGCTTCACTGTAAGGCGCATATATAATCACAATTATATCTTCTTAATGAATTGATCTTTTTGTCATTATATAATGTCTTTGTCTCTTTATAGTTTTTATAGTCTATCTTTTTCTAATATAAGCATCACTACCCCTGCTTTATTTTGAATATCATTTGTGTGGAATATCTTTTTCTTTCTCATCACTTTTAGTATATGTGTGTCCTTAAAGGTAAAGTGGCTCTTATAGGGAGCATACAGTTGGTTCTTATTTTATTATCAATTCATTCTCTCTATATTTTTTGATTGGGTAATTTCATCCATTTTTAGTCAAGATAATTACTGATATGTAAAAACTTACTACTGTAATTTTGTTAATTGTTTTTTGGTTGTTTTGCACATACTTTGTTTCTTTCTTCTCTTGCTGTTTTCTTTATTTTCTGGTTTGATGATTTTCTGAAGTGGAACTTTGCAATCATTTTTATTTTGTGCATCTCTTATAGATTTTTTGGGTTTTTTTGGTTACTATGAAGCAGAAATAGAACATCTTACATTTATAACAATTTGTTTCAAGCTGATTACACATTAACTTTCATTGCATACAATGACACTACACTTTTACTTACTCCCAACATTCTAAGGTTTCATGTCTGAACTTGTGTTATTTTGCAATATGAATATCTTGAAAATCCATTTTAGTTATGGTTGTTTTTAGTAATTTTGTTCTTTCATCCTTGTACTAGGGATAACATTACTTTACATACTACCATTACAGTCTTACAGTATTCTAAATATCACTCTGTATTACTTAACACCATCAGGTTTTATGGTAAGTTTTCCGTTATTAATTAGCAGCCCTTTTCTTTTTTTCAGTTTAAAGAATTCTCTTGTAGCAATTCCTGTAAGGCATCCACTGTCCAGTGGTGATGAACGTCCTTAGATTTTGTTTGTATGGGAACGTTTTTATTTCTCTCTTATTTCTGAAGGGAAGATTTGTTGCATATTCTTGGTTGACAGGTTTCTTCCCATTGACACTTGGATATATCATCCTTCTATCTCAAGAAGTCCACTTATAGTCATATCGGGACACCTTTGTGTGTAATGCATATCTTATCTCTTGCTGCTCTCAGGATTTTTTTTTTTTTGTCTTTGATTTTTGATGGTTTGTGTTTTATATGTCTTGATGAACTTCTCTTTGTTTGAATTTAATCAGTGATTCTGTAATACCTGTACCTGAATGCTGACTTCCTCAGAACGGGAAATGTTCACCAATTATTTCTTTAAATTTTCTTTCTGGCCCTTTATCTCTGTCTTCTTTTTCTGCAGTGCCAAGTATGCATATATTAGATCTGTTGATGGTGTCCCATAATTCCTGTAGCTCTCTTCATTCTTTATTGTTTCTACTCTTCTGATTGAGTAATTTCAAGTGTTTGTCCTTGAGTTCACTGATCCTTCCTCCAGCTTGATCTAGCTGGCTGTAGACATTTTGCATGGCCTTTTTTAGTTTAGTCATTGTACTAGTTATCTCTAGCATTTCTATTTTTTTAAAATTGTTTCTGTTTCTTTGTCAAACTTCTCTTGTTCATGTATTGATCTCCAAATTTCACTTAATATTCATATATCCTTGGAGTTCACTGGAATTTTTAAGAGGATTGTTCTGAATTCTTTTTCTATAATTTCATAAGTGTCCCTTTTTTTAGTGTCCATTGTTGGAGCTTTATTCAGTTCTTTCAGAGGTCTCGTGATTTCCTGAATCTTTGTAATTATCGTGCTCTTGTGTCGGTGTATTTGTTGAGACAGACATGTTTTCTGGCTTTGACAGGAGTTCCTTGGCAGGGATAGACATTCACTTGTTAGTCTAGACTATGACTCTGATGGGCCAGCTGTTGATGACCTAGGGCAGACAGAGCTTGCTTTCAGGCTTTTTAGGTGTTTGTGCTGCTGCTGACTTTGCTCTGAATTCACATGGGGCATCTGGGTATGCTCTGCTATTCGCAAGACAATTAGCTAACATCTACTACCAGGTTGAACTGGTGTATAGGCACTGCAACCACCTGATTCAGAATAGACTACAGCATGTGTTCCCTGGACAGAAGATACTGACATATGAGTTCAACAGTTGAGAGTTGCAGAAGAGGTACCACAGTCAAGTTGATTGGAATAAATAGACCAAGTGTTATGTGCTGTAGAAATGCACAGTTGAGATTTGCCTCTCTCTTTGGGTGGGGTCTGGGAGTGAGCTTTGAGGTGCAGAGATTAAACTCCAAGGTGTGACAGAATTAATACGTGCTTATTGTTGAAATTTACTGCAGTGATTCTCCCTCCCTGGGTGAAGATCGAGATAAAAAGGAGCCCTGATTAAACTCTCAGGTGTGCAGAACTAATGCCTGCTTCTTGTCAAAAGTAATTTCTCTCCCTAAGTGGGGTCTGGGGGGTGGGATTTGAGGCTGTGGGTGAATGACGATTAAGCTCCTGGCTGTCAGAGATCTAGTGTCTGCTTGTTGTGAAAATTTGCTGTGGGGGTCCTTTGCATAAGAGGGATCCTGGGGCAGGATCTGAGGCTGGACTTGGAGGTTGTCAATCTAGGGATTAAAGTAAGATAGTACTTTCCACTTTTTCTGAGAATGGCCAGCTTAACATTGTGAGTGAGCCACATTGTAGCCAATATTGTAATTGAGTGCCACTGCTGGCAGGTACACTGAGCTTTCATCAAAATCCATGTGCTATTTTTGTGGGGTCTTCCTTTTTTTTTGTTTTTCCTACCTGACCCCAGGTGGTCTATTCACGTAGTTTCTCCCTACAAATGGAGTGAGCCTCTTGGGAAGAATCACAGAATGCTAGGGAAGCTGGATGTCTGCCTCCCCAGAACTCTTTTCCTGCCATAGACTACCATGAGGAATCCTCTCTGGGTGGTAGCTAGCCAACTTCAGGTAAAGGAAGGGGTGATGTAATCAAACCAAAGCCATTTTGCCTACTCATTTAATGCAAGTTTGTATTCAGTTCTGTGGAATGTGCAGGTGACTCAGGCTTATTTCCACATTTTGAGGTTTTCAACAAGGTTTTTTTGTCTGTGGATTGTTCTAGTTGACTGTTTAATTGAAGGGGGGAGGAAAACCTGGAAACTTCTATTTTTGCTGACATCTCTTTCCAAGAAAGGAAAGTTATTGCTTAATGAGTTTATAGTTTTTTGTTTGTGGTGCTGAAAAGTTTTGGCAATAAATAGTGGTGATGGTGACATAACATTGTGAATGTAATTGGTGCCATGGAATTGTACTCTTTAAAAATGGTAAAAATTCCAAATTTTATGTTATATACAGTTTACCATAATTTTTAAAGTAAATAGGAAATGCCTAAAACGTTCATTTAAAGTGATGTAAAAATAGATGCACTCAAAATCACTATAGATAAATCACAATGGAATTCTAAAAAAATGTTTAAGTAATCCACAGGAAGGCAGAAAAAGAAAACAGAGAGAGGACAAACAGAATGAAATGAAGACAAAAGCATAATGACAGACAAAACACTAGTAAATAAAAATTGTGAAAAAAAATAGGCTAAATATTCCAATTAGAATGCAGAGATTGGTAGTGGATTAAAAACTTGACCCAATCATATGTTACCTACAGGAACCTCACATTAAGTATAATCATATAGACAGGCTTTAAATAAAATATTAGAAAAGATACATGGTACAAACATTAATCAAAGGAAAGCAAGAGTGGCTATGTTGATATTAGATCAAGTACATGTCAGAGCAAAAAGAATTGCCAGAGAGAAGGAGGCACATTATATTTTAATAGAAGGGTCAGTTCACCCGATGATATAGCAATCCTAAAAGTGTATGGAACACATATCAAAGTGCAAATAGGTACAACAAAAATGATAGAACTAACCGGAGAAATAGAGAAACCTGCAATTTTAGTTGAAATATTTAACTCTCCTCTTTCAACAACTGAGAGAAGATCTAGAAAGAAAATCAGCAATCATGCAGAAGAAAACAACACTATCAAGCAGTATGATCTAATAAACTTATAGAACACTGCAGACAACAGCAGAATGCATTCTGTTCAAATGCCAGTGTTACTTATATGAAGATATACTATATTTTGGATTAGAAAACAAACCTCAACAAATTTTAATAATGAAAATCATACAGAGTGTGTTCTTGGACCACAATGGTATCAAACTAAAAATTAGTAACAGAAAGGTAGCGGAGAAAGAACCAAGCACTTGGAAAGCAAACAAAAGTTTTCCATATAATCCAGAAGTCAAAAGGGAATTGTGAGTAGAAATTTGAAAGAAACTATTGAACCGAGTGAAAATAATAATAAATCATATCAAAGCTGCAGGATGCACTAAAGCAGTATTTAGAAGAAAATTTATAGGATTAAATGCACACACTAGGAAAAATACAATTTCTAATGGTTACTAAAAGGGGCTTTGAGATGGCTGATTAGAGGCATCTGTTACTCCACCCTTCCATGGAGAAAACCAAAATAGCAAATAGATAATCACATTTTGAATAGATCGTCTAAGAGAGGACACTGGTATTCAACAGAGAAGTGAGAAAAACACCTAAGTCAAGGGAAAAATGAAAAGAGAGGCAACCTACTTGTCTGGGATGAGCAAGAATCCTGAAGAGGCTCTCCAATGTGCAGAAAGGGCAAGTGAGAGACTCCTCTGGTGGTCCAAATTCCCACCACAGATTCCTGTAATCATAACCACAGGAGAGTCCATTGACCCTGGCAGGTTCTGAGATACATAAAGAGCTGCCTGGAGAACATGTGATGGCATTTCTACAGAGAAGTAGCTCATGCTGGATACCAAACACCACCTGAGTCCTAAGCAGGTATAGCATGGCATCATTTTATGAGCCCAGGCACCACATGGCTACATCAAGCACTGAGGCCCAACAGCCCCTGTATCTCCATATCCCTGAAGCCCATTAATGTCCACCACCCACAGACACTGCCACTGCTGGCTGCTGCTGCCAATGCCAAAGCACGAGCAATTGGCAGTGACACTGCTGCTCCCAGCAGCAGAAGTCCTGCATATTTACATGTGCCCTGAAAACAGGCTATTGTACCTGGGGCAGAAGTATGTCCTTGCTAGCCACCTGCCTATGGATGCTGCCACTAAGAAGGAACCTCAGGCTCCCCAGCAGCAGGGCTGCAGCACAGATGCTGCTGCCCCCACCAAAGAATTATTCTGGTGGCCTGAAGATGACCTCATCTCTGCCTACCAGAGCACATACCTGCATTCACCACCAGGAAGTCTTAGTTCAGGCCTTCCCAGTTAGCTATGACCTCTGAAGTTCCAGAGCACATCATCTTGAAGGGGCTGGGAATTGCCATACCATATCTACCACCACTGGTATCTATGGGCTGCTCCTGGTGGCATGAAGATGGGCCTGCCATAACTTCCTCTACCACTACACAAGGAATCCACTAACTTGTGGCACTTGCTGGCCTAGGGACTGACTTGACTAGATCAAGCAGAAGAAAGAATTTTAGAATATAAAGACAGGTTTATTGAAATAACCCATTAAGACAAAAATTCTTTTTAAAAAGTAAAAAAGAATAAACAAAGCCTATGTTATACATGGGACACCATTAAGCAAGCAAAGATTGAAATTTTGTATACCCCAGAAGAAGAAGAGAAAATGAGAGAGGTAGAAAACTCGTTTAATGTAATAACAGTAAAAAAAAACTTTCCACCTCTAGCAAGAGATTTAGACATGTAGATACAGGAGGCTCAGAGATTCTCAAAAGAAATAATTCTAAAAATCTCCTCCATGGCACATCATAGTCAAAATGTAAAAAGTCAGTCACAAAAGGAGAACTCTAAATGCAGCAAGAGAAAAGAGTCTAGTCACTTATTATTATTTTTTCCCCATTTATTTATTTTATTGCATTTTAGGTTTTGGGGTACATGTGAAGAACATGCAAAATTGTTGCATAGGTACACACGTGGCACTGTGATTTGCTGCCTTCCTCCCCA
>NW_016108102.1:11976-34132 GCF_001604975.1 Cebus imitator | reverse complement strand
GTTGTGATCCCTTGTAGGAGGAGAGGCGTTCTGGTTTCAGGTGTTTTCATCCTTTTTGCACTGGTTTCTTCCCATCTTTGTGGATTTATCCACCTGTTGTCTTTGTAGTTGTTGACTTTCAGATTGGGTCTCTGAGTGGATGTCCCGTTTGTTGATGATGAAGTTATTGCTTTCTGTTTCTTAGTTTTCCTTCTAACAGTCTGGTCCCTCTTCTGTAGGGCTGCTGAGGTCCACTCCAGGCCCTGCTTTCCTGGGGATCATCTTCAGTGGCTGCAGAACAGTAAGAGTTGCTGCCAGTTTCTTCTTCTGCTATCTTTGTCCCAGAAGGATACCCGCCAGATGTCAGTCAGAACTCTCCTATATGAGGTGAGTCTTTGGATATATGGGGGTCAGGGAGCTGCTTGAGGAGAGAGTCTGTCCTTTATAGGAGCTCAAGTGCTGAGCTGTGAGCTCCATTGTTCATTCAGAGCTGCTCGGCAGGTACGTTTAAGTCTGTTGCAGCAGAACTCATAAGCCCCCAACCCCCCACTTTTTTTTTCTAGGTGCTCTGTCCTGGGGAGTTAGGGCTTTATTTATAAGTTTCTGTTGTTCTGTTGCCTTTTTTCAGGGCTGCCCTGCCCAGCAAAGAGGCAGCCTAGTCACTGTGTGCCTGCAGAGGCTTTGCTGATCTGCTGTGGGCTCTGCCCAGCTGCTGTGTGAACTTTCCTGCAGTCCTGTTTATACGGGTGTAGTTAGAACTGCCTCAGCAATGGTGGCCCACCTCTATAATGGCAGACTCTCTCTGTAATGGCGGGCTGCCTCAGCAATGGCAAACTACCTCCGTAGTGGTGGAGTGCCTTGGTAATGGCAGACACCCCTCCCCCATGGAGCTGGACAGTCCCGGGTCCAGCTGTGCTTGCTGTGAAACTCTCAATGCAGAGCGTTTCCAATTGCTGTGTTTTTGTGGGGCTGGGACCAGCTCAGCCTGATCACCTGGCTCCCTGCCCCGAGCCCCCCCCTTTTTTTTTGGTTAAATGGTTGACTGTCTCCCAGGTGTTCCAGTCGACTGTTGAAAAGGTGCTGGAATCTGTGTGATTTCCCGTGCCGTGACCCACTGTACTGGCTGAAACAGTGGCACTGAGATTCATGGCACTTTTTTTGCCCGGGAATCTCCTGGCCTGGCTCCCTGTTTCAGTCCCCTTTTTAATCAGATGAATGGGCGATTCTGCCTTCCTGGAGCTCCAATCACCAGCTCAAACGGCTCCTGGACCCATGTATTTTGTACGGAGAACTGCCGTGCTGGTGTGCTGGCAAAACAGCCACGTCGGCCAAAACAGCTGCGCCGGTGAAAACAGCCGTACCAGCCAAACCAGTTGCACCAGTGAAAACAGCTGTGCACGCCAAACCAGCCACACTGGTGAACCATGAGGCTCCTCTGCCTAGGAATCTCCTGGTCTGTGGGTAATAAAAATCCGTCTGGAAATGCAGTGTCCACTCACCCTCCACATTTTCACTGGGAGTTACAATCCTGAGCTGCTCCTAATCGGCCATCTTGGAACCTTGTTTTGGTATTTTTATAGTAAATTTTTGGATGTATTTTTTTTTTTAATTTCTACAAATGATGTTGCTGGGATTTTGATAAGATTGTACTGAAACTGTGGACTGATTTGGGTAGTATTGACATCTTAACCATATCAAGTCTTAAAATATTCATAAACACAGGATATCATTTCATTAATTGGTTTTTTAATTTCAAAGATTTTTTTACTTTTAAATGTACGTGTTTTTTTCTTATCATTTAAGTTCATCCCTAAGTAGTTTATTCTTTTGTATGTTATAAATAAAATTATTTTATTAATTTCCTTTTAGTTTATTTACTCTCGTATACAGAAACACAACTGATTATTTGTGTGTTGATTGCATCTCCTTTAACTTAGCTGAAATTGTTATTGGTTATGATTGTTTGTGGTGGAATCTTTAGTGTAACCTAGATATAAGATTATGTAACCTGTGAACAGATATTTATCCTTTCAAATTTAGACATCCTTTTTACTTCCTTCCTTTCTTCCTTCCATTCTTTTTTCTTTTCTCCTTCTCCTCCTCCTCTTTTCAACAAACTGCTCAAGCTAGAACACCCATTACTGTGTTGAATAGAAGTGACAAAAATGAGCATCCTTATGTTATTCCAGATGTTGGATAAAAGGTTTCAGTTTTTCACCATTGAGTATGATGCTCACTTTTTTTATATATACACCACTTTATTGTGTTGAGGTTATTTCCTTGTATTTTTAGTTTGTGGAGTGTTCTTATCACAAGAGGTGTTAACTTTCCCCCATGCTTTTTTCTGCCTTGTATTTGTCCATTCTCTAATGAAGAAATGCCTGAGAATAGAAAATTTACAAAGAAAATAGGTTTAATTTGTTCTCAGTTCCACAGGCTCTGCAGGAAACATAGCAGTATCTGCCTGGCTTCAATTATGGTGGAAGACAAAGGGGAAGCCAGCACTTCACATGGGCAGAGCTGGAGGAAGGGGTGGAGGGGGTGGTACACGCTTTTAAACAACCAGATCTCATGAGAACTCTGTCAAGAGAATAGCACCAAAGGGATGGTTCTAAACCATTCATGAAAAATCTACCCCTATGATCCAGTCACCTTCCACCAGGTCCCACCTACAACACTGGGGATTATAATTCCACATGAGATGTGGGTGGGACACAGATCCAAACCACCATCATACATCAATTGAGATAATCATGTAGTTGTCTTTATTCTGTTAATATGGTGTATTGCATTAGTCAATCTTTATGTATTGAATAACTCTTGCATTCCAGTAATAAATCTTACTTGTTTCTGGTGTAAAATCCTTTTAATGTGCTGTTGAATTCAGTTTGCTAGTATTTTCTTAAGGATTTTTGCATCAATGTTCATCATGGACCTTGGTGTGTAATTTTCTTTTCTTGCAGCATTTTTGACTTGGTATCAAGGTAATGCTGGTTCTGTAGAATGAATTTAGAAGTGTTTCTTCCTCTTCAATTCTTTGGAAGCATTTGAGACGAATCGGTCTTAATTCTTTAAATGTTTAAGTTTTAGGTCATTTTGTATTTTCTGTTTCTTCATTATTTGTTCGTGATAGGTTGTATGATTTTAAAATTATTTTTTCATTTATTTGGTATACAATTTTTATTCATTTTTGGTATATAATTTTAAAGTATTTTCTTATAATCCTTTAAATTCTATAAAATTGATAATATCTCCTCTTCATTTCATATTTTAGTCATTAGTAACTTTCCTTTTTTTTGTCAATTTGACAAAAGTATTGTCCATTTTTATAATCTTTGCTAAGACCCAGTTCTTAATTTTATTTAATGACTCTATCTCTTTTTCTCTTCTCTATTCTATTCATCTCTTCTACACTTGTCTCATTTCCTTCCTTTTTCTTGCTTTGGGTTTATTTCATTCTTCTTCTAATTGCTTAAGGTAGAGATTACGGTTGTTGATTTGAGATTGTGATGGTTAATTTTAAATGTCAATCTGACTGCGCTAAAGGATGCTCAGATAACTGACAAAAATTATTTCTGAGTGTGTCTGTGGGGATGTCTCCAGAAGAGATAAGCATTTAAATTAATAGAATAAGTAAAGAAGACTTCTCTCACTAGTGTTGGTGGGCATCATCCAATTCACTGAGGGCTCAGATAGAATAAAAAGGTGGAGGAAGGGTGAATTTTTCCTTGCTTTTTGATCTGGGATATCTATCTTCTCCTGCCCTCATATATTGGTGCTCTTGGTTCTCAGCCCTTTGGATTCTGGGACTTACACCAGCAGCCCCTCTGCTTCTCAGGTCTTCAGACTTGGACTGAATTACATCACTGGCAGTCTTGGTTCTCCAGCTTGCAAATGGCAGATAGTGGGATTTCTCAGCATCCATAATCACACAATCCAGTGCCCATAATGTATATTTCCTATTCATTCTATTTGATGGGAGAATCATGACTAATAAAAATTTTTGATACTGATAGTGGTTCTAAAAAACAGAATTTTTAAGATGACATTTCTGAATTTTTTCTAGGGTTTCTGGAACTGACTGTCTAATCTAATGAGATTTAAAAACACTAATGTCTATTTGTAGTAATAAAAGGAGCACTGAGAGTCTGTGACATGAACTGTTTGTAGAGATATACAAAATAATTGCATTGAATTCACCTAATCAACAACTTATAAGAAGCAAGGAGCTAAGTGACTCTGTATATGATACTTCTAAACACATTTAGAAAACTAAGGAATATAATAATGTTAGTTGGTTGCTCCTGATATTACTGTACAAAGTAATGAAAAAAGGATGAGCTCAAGGATTTGAATTCTCAGATCATGCACCACATAAATGTGATAAGATTTTCTAGGTGTGCCCTAAACAACTGTAGCCATAAGGTTGAAACTGCTGAGAATCAAATGCATAACTTCATCCTGCCATTGTCTAAATTACAATGCAAGTTGAACTACCAATCTTGCAGAGTGTCTAAACTCACATACCCTTCTGTTTGCAATGCCTGATACCAGCCAATACTTCTCAGTTGTGGGTCTCTGTAGTACTTTCTTTAGTAGTCTTGTAGATTCAGATAACCAATATGTATTTACCTTCACTTGTAAAGAAAACTATACTTGAACTGTGGTGCCCTGAGGATACTCAGGGTGTCCCGGTTATTTTTCCTGAGTATTAAAAGCTGATTTAGAGAACTTAAGCTTTCTCCAGGGCTCGACATTCATTCAATATGTGGATGATGTTCTTCGCTCAAACACACTCTCTTCCTCTCAGGAAGATAGTCTATATTTACTCAATTAGCTACTAAGGGACACAAAGTGTCCAAAGACAAACTCCACCCATGCATGTCCCAAGTTAAGTATTTGGGACATATTATCTCAGTGGAAGGATTGAACATTATCCCAAATAGAGAGAGAGAGAAATTTAGCTTTCCCAATGCCCATCACAAAGAAATAACTTACAGAGTTTTGGAGACTGGCCAGCTATTGTAGAAACTGGATACCAAATTTCTCCCTCATAGCTCAACCTCTACATATATACCTAAAAAACGAACAGCCTGATCCAATCATGGGAAGTCCAGAGAAACAATATGTCATACAATGAATAAAAGAAACCCTAACAAATACTTCAGCCATAGGGCACCCTAACTACAAGTTGCCTTTCTCCCTTTTCATATGTGAAATTGGAGGGAATGCATCTAGGGCATTAACCCAGAAACATACTGATCATCAGAGACCTATAAGATACTGTAGCCAACAGCTAAGCCCCGTGGCTCAAGGGCTGCCTCCCAGTACGTGAGCAACATCAGCCACTACCCTTCTGTACAAGTCTGTTAAATAAATAATTATGGGTTCTTTTAGTGCTATGTTTACACCATATTCTCTTGAAGCCCTTCTAAACTCTCACCATACTCAACACCTGTCTGTCAATAGGTTAACCTCGTATGAAGTTTTACTTTCGTCATCTCCAAATAATACCTTTTTTTTTTACTCTAACAATCTTAACCTGACCACTCATTTACCAGGTCTTTCTGATGATACCCCTCATGAATGTATTCTGACAACTGACCAACTTCTCACCTCCAAGATGGACCTACAATAGATGCCACTGGATAATGCTGATAGAGTGGTTTACAGATAGGTCTTACTTAAGTTGGGAGGAAGGTAGATTTAGAGAGGAATCTGCCATGGTTTTCTTATCAGAAGGCCTTAAAGCCAGTTCTTTTCCCAAAGCCAGATTAACTCAAGTGGCTGGATTGATTGTCCTGACTCGAGCTTGTCAATTGAATTGCAGAAGAAAGGGCTATGAACGTATACACTGACAGCCACTATGCTTTGGGGGTGGCCCATGACTTTAGGATACTATGAAAGGAGAGATAATCTTTAACCTACTCAGGACAATCAATAAAAATGGAAAAGTATAAGAGCTGTTAGCAACAATTCTAAAATGAAAACTTTTCATGATTATTAAAATCCCAGGTCACTCTAAGTTGAACACCACTGAAAGGTGGGGTAACCAATTTACCAGCCCTACAGCTAAAAGAGTAGCATTCTAGCCACCAGCCCAGATCTGAAGAACTACCGTAAAACCCGAACCACTTAAAATCATGTTAAAGGAAACCCAAGGCATAGCCCCCCAAAAGAAAAATCTACTTGGAGACAAAAAGGAGGATACTTTTGTCCTGAAATTGAAATATGGTAAGGATTTAATTAATAATAAACCCATTATTTCAATGGGATGTCAGGTGAACCTTATGTAATATATTCATAATCGGACACATTGGAATTCAGATAAAATAACACCCAGGTGTAAACAGTATTACTGGAAACTGTCCTTCATCGTGGCAGAAAAGGTTTAGTTTTCAGCATGTCATTTGTCGCAAACATAACTCAGGGAACTCCTTCCAAGGGGCCCACAGTCATTTTCCCCTTGTAGCTAGACCTTTTGATACATGGCAACTTGATTGCAGTTAAGAGACTGCAATGGCAGTTGGAAAAATCCTATTCGAGAAAATTATTTCACTATTGGGAGTTCCCTCTGTACTTCATAGTGATAAAGGAACTCATTTTACTGGCCAGGTTAATAAAATATTTTCCAATTTTGTCCCATATTTTAATATTTCCATTGTGCCTACCACCCCCAGTTCTCAGGGCTAATGGAATGGACTAGTGGAATAATTAAAACACAATTGGCTAAGTTCCTAGATGTGTTTCACCTCCCCTGGCCAAAAGCACTCCCGTTGGTGCTGTTTAAACTGTGATCTACCCCTTTTGGAAAATATCATCTGTCCCCTCACGACACTATAACTGGAAAGCCCATGTAAATGGGAGCTAAAATAAATGACCCAACTGTTCTCAGGATAGATATACTACAATATTGTAAAGGACTTATTTCCCATTGTATTAGCCAGGTTTTTTTTTTAGTGAAACAGAACTAATAGGATAGATGTATATATAAAGGGGAGTTTATTAAAAAGTACTGACTCACACGATCACAAGTTGAAGTCTCACAATAGGCCATCTGCAAGCTGAAGAGCAAGAAAGCCAATCCTAGTCCCCAAACCTCAAAAGTACGGAAGCCAACCGTTCAGTCTATGGCCAAAGGCCTGAGAGCTCCTGGTAAACCACTTGTGCAAGCCCAAGAGCCCAAAATCTAAAGAACTTGGAGTCTGATATTCAAGGGCAGGAAGCATCCAGCATGGGAAAAAGATGAACGCTGGAAGACTCAGAAATTCTGCTCCTCCATCCTCTCCTGTCTGCTTTATTCTTGCCATGCTGGCAGCTGATTGGATGGCATCCACCCAGATTGAGAGTGGGTCTGCCTCTCCCACTCCACTGACTCAAATGTTAATGTCCTTTGGTAACACCCTCACAGACACACCCAGGAGCAATACTTTGCATCCTTCAATCCAATCAAGTTGATGCTCAATATTTATTATCACAAGTCCACCTTTTGTCAATTTGAAGGCATACACTTCTCCTGAAATCATACATAATCTTCAAATAAATACAGAAAAAGATCATAATTATGCCTAACAAAATACGGTTATTCTTTGTACAACTGGAAACACATTAATCCTTAACCTAAATGCTAATACATAAAGTTAACAATGCTTAAATTCTGACAGGAAGTCAATAAATCTTATATCATATGATAAAGGGAAAAGAAAGGAAATAAAATGAAGATATTTTCTTAGTACAAGTGTATACATACACAAATATGTTCTTAAAAAATAAGGAGAAAATAGTCATGACAATTGCTGTCCTCATTTCTGCTACTGGTTACATGATCATAGCTGATATTGACTAGCTTCTACTACCCATTCTGTATTTTCTTTGCCTTCAGCAAGCACCTCAGCAGATCACGGTTTTTTACTTGGTGGAGTAACCCAAATCTTCATAGCTGAAGGGTCTGGGCCATTTGTAGTCCTTCCAGGATAGGGCTGTTGTTGTTTTCTATTGACTTTAATCACAGGGCATGGTAATACTAAGAGACATCCAAAAAGATCTCCTGTATTTTACATGTACTCTTACTTACCTCCATGGTAGAGTAGTAGACTGACTTCATCTTAATAGTCTGGGTCAATCACCCCAGCCAATACTGTTAACTCCCTTCTTAACCTGTTGACTTAGAGATAGAAGGATCCCAAAGTGGCCAGGTGGCAATCTTAACTTCCAGTTTAATGGAATCGTTGTTGTGTCTCCTGGTAACAGCATTCCTTTCCCTGGAACTAAGACCTCTAGGCCAGCAGAACGTAATGTGGCAGAAACAGAGAGCAAAAATTGTGCTAGTGGGTCACTAGGGGTGATGGTGAGTGATAACACTTTCACTTCCACCCCTTGATTTCTGGACTTGTGAATCCTGGCTACAGAAGAAGCAGTAGCATATATTGGACACTGATTCAGAGCATATACAGCTTTCTGGAGAACTTTGCCCCAGCCCTGTAAAGTATTGCCACCTACTTGGCATTGTAATTGTGACTTCAAAAGCCATTCCACGATTCTATCAATCCAGTGCTTCAGGATGATGGGGAACATGGTCAGACCAGTGAATTCTATAAGGATAAGCCCACTGCTGCATTTCTTTAGCTGTAAAGTGAGTGCCTTGGTCAGAGGCAATGCTATGTGGAATACTGTGACAGTGGATAAGCCATTCCATGAGTCCACAGATGGTATTCTTGGTAGAAGCATTGAGTGCAGGATATGCAAACTTATATCCAGAGTAAATGTCTATTCGGGTGAAGAAAAGCCACTGCCCTTTCATGATGGAAGAGGTGCAATATAATCAACCTGTCACCAAGTAGCTGGCCGATCACCCAGAGGAATGGTGACATATCAAAGGTTCAGTGTTAGTCTCTGCTGCCAGCAAATTGGTCACTCAGCAATGGCCATAGCCAGGTCATCCTTGGTGAGTGGAAGTCTATGTTACTGAGCCCATGTGTAACCTTCATCCCTGCCACCATAGCCACTTTGTTCATAGACCCATTGGGTGATGAAAGGGGTGGCTGGGAAAAGAGGTTGAGTGGTGTCCACAGAACAATTCATCCTATTCACTTGATTATTAAAATCTTCCTTTGCTGAGGTCACTCTTTGATGAGCTCTCACATGATGCACAAATACCTTCACAGTGTTTGACCATTCAGAGAGGTCCATTCACATACCTCTTCCCCAAATACCTTTGTCACCAATTTTTCAGTCATTCTTCTTCCAAGCTAAACCATTGGCTATGGCCCATAAATCAGTATATAATAGCACATATGGCCATTTCTCTTTTTGAGGAAAGTGCACAACAAGGTACACTGCTCAAAGTTCTGCCCACTGGGAAGACTTCCCTTTGCCACTGTCCTTCAGGTATGTCCTAGGAAGGGGCTGTAGTGCTGCAGCTGTCCACTTTCACGTGGTGCCTGCATATCATGCAGACCCTTCTGCAAACCTAGTCCTTGTCTTTTCTTCCTCTGTCAACTGATCATAGGGAACTCCCAATGAGGACTTTGGTGCAGGCTGGGAGGGAGAAGGCAGGGTGGCAGGAGTGGAGATGATGGGCATGTTAGCCACTTCCTCTTGTAACTTACTTGTGCCTGCAGAATCTGCTGGAGCCCGATGACGTATATACCTATTCCATTCGATAATGAAATGCTGCTGTGCATGCCCCACTTCATGGCTAGAGGGGCCAGAAAGCACCCAGTTCATGATAGGCAGTTCAGCTCACATGGTGATTTGATGACCCACAGTCAAACGTTCAGTTTCTACCAAAGCCCAGTAACATGCCAAGAGCTATTTCTCAAAAGGAGAGTAGTTATCTGCAGAAGATGGCAGAGACTTGCTCCAAAATCCTAGAGGCCTCTGCCATGATTCACCTATGGGGGCCTTTCCAAAGCTCCAGATAGAATTCCTATCTGCCACTGACATCTCAAGTATTATTGAATCTGCTGGGTCATGTGGTCCAAGTGACAGAGCAGCTTGCACAACAGCCTGGACCTGTTGCAGAGCCTTCTCCCATTCTGGGCCCCATTCAAAAGTGGCAGGCTTTCAGATCACTAAATAAATGGGCCACAATAACATACCCAAATGAGAAATATGTTGCCTCCAAAATCCAAATAGACCCTAGAGACATTGTGCCTCTTCCTTGGTTGTAGGAAGGGCCAAATATAACAACTTATCCATCACCTTAGAAGCAATATCTCAACAGGCCCCACACCATTGGACCCCATGAAATTTCACTGAGGTAGAAGGCCTTTGAATTTTAGTCAGATTTATTTCCCATCTTCTAGCATACAAATGTCTCACTAATAAGTCCAGTGTGTGTGCTACTTCTTGCTCACTGGGTCCAATCAGCATAATGTCATCAATTTAATGGACCAGTGTGGTATCTTGTGGAAGGGAAAAGCTATCAAGATCTCTCCAAATACGAGTGTGACAAAAAGCTGGAGAGTTGATATACTCATCAGTTAAGACTTTGAAAATATATTGCTGGCCTTGCCAACTGAAGGCGAATTGTTTCTGGTGGGCCTTATGGATAGGAATGGAGAAAAAGTTATTTGCCAAATCAATGACTACATATCAGGTACCAGGAGATGTGTTAATTTGCTCAAGCACTGAAACCACATCTGGCAGAGCAGCTTCAATTAGAGTCACCACTTGGTTAAGCTCATGATAATCCACTGTCATTCTCCAAGATGTATCTGTCTTCTGCATGGGCCAAATAGGAGAGTTGACCGAGGATGTGGTGGGAATCACAACCCCTGCATCTTTCAAGTCCTCGATGTGACACTAATCTCTGTAATGCATCCAGGGATGCAATATGATATTTTATTAACTATTTTTCTAGGTAGAAGCAGCTCTAATGTCTTCCATTTAGCTTTTCCCACCATAATAGCCCTCACTCTGCCAATCAGGGAGCCAATGTGGGGGTTCTGCCAGCTGCTAAGTATGTCTGTGCCCATTATGCATTCTGGCACTGAGAAAATGACCACAGGACGAGTCCAGGGACCCACTGGATTCACTGTAAGTTGTATATGAGCAAAAAATTCATTAATTATCTGACCTCCATAAGCCCCTACTTTAATTGGAGGACCACAATGACGTTTTTGGTCATTTGGAGTCAATATCAGCTCAGAGCTAGTGTCCAGTAGTCTCCAAAAGATCTAATCATTCCCCTTGCCCCAGTGCACTGTTATGCTGGTAAAAAGCCAGAGGTCCTCTTGGGAAGGATGGGAGAAAGATTAACAGTATAAATTGTCAGTAGTGCAGTGGGGTCCTTCCTCAAGGGGACATGGCTTCCTCTTCATTCAAGGGATTCTAGGTTTGTAAACTGGTTCACGTCTAGAAATTGATTGAGGGGCCATGATTCTCTATTTTTATAATCCAAATTCGTATTTTGTCCACTTTACCTGGACATTTTCTGCTTATACAAATTAAGTATGAATGTAGTAGGCTTCCTATCAATTTCACTTCTAGGAACACCATGATTAATTAGCCAATGCCAGGATTCTACACATGTTGAACTTTTCAGACTGCTGCTTTGCCTCTGATGTCCATTACAGTAGCTACACCCACCTCCCCTTTGAAGGTTGAGTGCCACCCATTGGTCCCAGCCACCTCGGGATCCAGTTATTCCCATTGCATTTAAATTTTGTAATTGAGTGACTACAGTTCCCACTGTAAGAGCTCGCATACAGAGAATAGCAATCACAGAGCTCTTCAAACATTGAGGTGCTCCCTTTGTAACTTATTTTACAAGGTATTGGTGAAAGATGTGTCTTCTGGACCCTCTGAACTCGGATGAGTAGGTCTAAAGGGAATAATCTACTCTAGCGTCTCAATCTCCTCATCCCTTTGGATCCCTTCCTCTACATTAAACAAAGGGAGATCAGTCATTTCCAGATCACTAACAGGGAGCCATCTTTTGATCCATATTTTGGCTAACCAAGCCAATAAGCTACTAGATCCTTTTTTAACTCCCCAAGCTGCAACATTAAATACAGAATCCCTACTTAGTGGAACTAAATCAATAAATTTAGCCTGATCCAACTTTGTGTTTCTTTTACCATTATCCCACACCCTTAATATCCATTTCCATGCCTTCTCCCCAGATTTCTGCTTATATAAATTAGAAAACTCAAGCAGTTCTTTTGAGGTGTAATGCACTTCCTCATGGGTCACACTCAAGCTCACCTCTAGGGGTCTTCCAGTACTTTAGTTATAGGTCTAGAAGCAAACAGAGGTGTTGGAGGTGGGTTCTGAGGAGAATCAGCATTGTCTTTCCTGGCAACTAAAGTGATACATCATGTTAACGGAATGACAAGAAAATGTATGATCTCTTTGGCTGATGTTGAAAAGTCATTTGAGAAAATTCAACAATCTATTGTGATAAAGACTCTCAGAAAACTGGGTATAGAAAGATCAAACCTCAACACAATAAAAGTATTATATGACAGACCCACAGCTGGTTTCATACTGAATGGGGAAATATGGAAAGCCTTTCCTCTAAGATCTGGAACATGACAAGGATGTGCAATTTTACCACTGTTATTCAACATATTCCTGGAAGTCTTAGATGGAGCAATCAGACAAGAGATAGAAACAGGGAATCTGAATTTAAAAGAGAGTAAAATTCTTCTTGCTTGCAGATGACATGATCTCATATTTGGAAAATCCTAAATATTTCACCAAAGAAAACTATTAGAACTGGTAAATTCAGTAAATTTGCAAGATACAACATTAACATTCAAAAATCAGTAGTATTTCTACATGCCAGCAGTGAACAATCTGAAATAAGAATCAAGAAAGTAATTCATTTAAAATACTGTGAATAAAATAAAATACCAAAGAATTAACTTAACCAAAGAACTGGAAGATCTCTACAATAAAAACAATAAAATATTGACCAAAGAAATCAAAGATGACACAAAAAATGAAAAGAAATTGTATGTTAATAGATTGGAAAAATCAACATTGTTAAAATGTCTATACTACCTAAAACATACTACAGTTTCAATGCAATCCCTAACAAAATACCAATGACATTCTTCAAAGAAACAGAAAAAGAATCTTAATATGTATAGAAACCATCAAAAGACTCTGAGTAAAGCCATCATGAGCAAAAAGCACAAAACTGGAAGAATCATATTACCTCACTTCAAATTATACCACACAGCTACAGTGACCAAAATAGCATTATAGTAGTATAAAAACTGACACATAAACCATCGGAACAGAATAGAGAACCCAGAGATAAATCCACACATCTACAGTAAACTTATTTTTGACAAAGGTGTCAAGAACATACATTGGAGAAAGGACAGCCTTTTCAATAAATTTTGCAGGGAAAGCTGGATATCCTTATGTAGAAGATTAAAGCTAGACTCCTATATTTTGCCATTGTACAAATATCAAATCAAAGTGGATTAAACACTTACATCTAAGATCTCAAACTGTGAAATTACTAAAAAGAAAACTTTGGAGAAACTGTCTGGGACATTGGTCTGGGCAATTATTTCTTGAGTTATACACACAAGCATAGGCAAACAAAGGAAAAATAAACAAATGGGATTACACCAAGTTAAAAAGCTTCTGCACAACAAAGGAAACAGTCAACAAGAAGAAGAGACAACCCACAAAATGGGAGAAAATATTTGCACACTATCCATCTGATGAGGAATTAATAATCAGAATACATAAGAGTTCAAGAAAATCCATAGGAAAAGGATCTAGTAATCCCATAAAGATAGGCAAAATAAGTTGGAAAGCAAGATAGTCAAATAGGAACAGCTCTGGTTTGCAGCTCCCAGTGAGATCAATGCAGCAGGTGGGTGATTTCTGCATTTCCAACTGAGGTATGTGACTCATCTCATTAGGACTTGTTAGATGGGCTGCTAGGTGCAGCCCACAAAGGGTAAGTCGAAGTAAGGTGGGGCATCACCTCACCCAGGAAGCACAAGAGGTCAGGGAACTCCCTCTCCTAGCCAAGGGAAGCCATGAGGGACCCTACTATAAGGAATGATGCACTTGGCCCAGATACAACACTTTTCCCATGGTCTTCTTAACCCACAGACCAGGAGATTCCCTTGGGTGCCTACATCATCAGGGCCATGGGTTTCAAGCACAAAACTGGGTGGACATTTGGGCAGACACAAAGCTAGCTGCAGGACTATTTTTTTTTCATACCCCATTGGAGCCTGGAATGCCACTGAGACAGAATGCTTACTCTCCTGGAAAGGAGGCTAAAGCCAGGGAGCCAAGTGGTCCAGCTCAGTGGATCCCACACCCAAGCTAAGATCCACTGCCTTGAAATTCTCACCAAAAATACAGCAGTCTGAAGTCAACCTGGGATCCTTGAGCTTGGTGGAGAGAGGGGCGTCTGCCATTACTGAGGCTTGAGTGGGTAGTTTCCTCCTCATAGTGTAAACAAAGCCACCAGGAAGTTCAGACTGGGCTGAGCCCACCACAGCTCAGCAAAACTGCTGTAGTCAGACTGCCTCTCTAGATTTCTCTTCTTTGGAAAAGCATCTCTGAAAAAGGCAGCAGCCCCAGTCAGGGGCTTATAGATAAAACTCCCATCTTCCTGGGACAGAGCACCTGGGGGAAGAAATGCCTGTGGGTGCAGCTTCAGCAGACTTAAACATTCTTGCCTGTGAGCTCTGAAGAGAGCAACAGATCTCCCAGCACAGAGTTCGAGCTATGCTATGAGACAGAGCTTCAAATGTGTCCTTGACCTCCATCACTTCTGATGGGAAAACACATCCCAGCAAAGATCGACAGACACCTAATACAGGAGAGCTCCATCTGGCATCTGGTGGGTGCCTCTCTGGGAGGAAGCTTCCAGAGGAAGGAACAGGCAGCAATCTTTGCTGTTCTGCAGCCTCTGCTGGTGACACACAGGCAAACAGTGTCTGGAGTGGACCTCCAAAAAACTCCAGCAGACCTGCAGAAGAGGGATCTGACTGTTAGAAGGAAAACTAACAAACAGAAAGGAATAGTATCAACATCAACAACAACAAAAAGTTTACACAGAAACCCCATTCGAAGTTCACCAAAGTCAAAAACAAAAGGTAGAAAAATCCTTGAAGATAAGGAAAAGGCAACACAAAAAAGCTGAAAATTTCAAAAACCAGAATACCTCTTCTCCTCCAAAGGATTACAACTCCTCACCAGCAAGGGAACAAAACTGGATGGAAAATGAGTTTGATGAATTGAAAAAAGTAGGCTGCAGAAGATGGGTAATAACAAAGTCCTCCGAGCTAAAGGAGCGTGTTCTAACCCAATGCAAGGAAGCTAAGAACCTTGAAAAACGGTTAGAGGAATTGCTAACTAGAATAATCAGTTTAAAGAAGAAAATAAATGACCTGATGAAGCTGAAACACAGCACAAGAACTTTGTGAAGGGTACACAAGTATCAATAACTGAATTAATCAAATAAAGTGTGAAGACAAGATTAGAGAAAGAAGAATGAAAAGGAACAAACAAAACCTTCAAGAAATACAGGACTATGTGAAAAGACCAACTCTACATTTGATTGGTATACCTGAAAGTGACAGGGAGAATGGAACCAAGTTGGAAAACACTCTTCAGGATATTATTAAGAATTTTCCCAACCTAGCAAGAAAGGCCAACATTCAAATTCAGGAAATACAGAGAAGACCACAAAGATGCTCCTCAAGAAGAGAAACCCCAAGACACATAATTGTCAGATTCACCAAGGTTGACATGAAGGAAAAATATTAACGGTAGCCAGAGAGAAAGGTCAGGTTACCCAAACAGGGAAGCACATCAGACTAACACAGTATCTCTCAACAGAAAACCTACAAGCTAGAAGGGAGTGGGAGCCAATATTCAACATCCTTAAAGAAAAAAATTTTCAACCCAGAATTTCATATACCGCCAAACTAAGCTTCATAAGTGAAGGAGAAATAAAATCCTTTACAGAAAAAGAAATGCTGAGAGATTTTGTCACAACCAGACCTGTCTTACAAGAGCTCCTGAAGGAAACACTAAATATAGAAAGAAAAAACTGGTACCAGCCACTACAAAAACATACCAAATTGTAAAGACCATCAACGCTATGAAGAAACTGCTACAACTAAAGGGCAAAATCACCAGCTCGCATCATAATGGCAGGATCAAATTCACACATAACAATATTAACCTTAAATGTAAACAAGCTAACTGCCACAATTAAAAGACACAGACTGATAAATTGGATAAAGAGTCAAGACCCATTGGAGTGCTGTATTCAGGAGACCCATCTCATGTGTAAAGACACACATAGGCTCAAAATAAAGGGATGGAGGAATATTTACCAAGCAAATAGAAAGCAAATAAATAGTAGAGGTTGCAATCCTAGTCTTTGATAAAACAGACTTTAAACCAATAAAGAAAAAAAAAAAAAAAAGAAGTGCATTACATAATGGTGAAGAGATCAATGCAACAAGAACTAACTATCATAAATATATATGCATCCAATACAGGAGCACCCTGATTCATAAAGCAAGTTTTTAGAGACTTACAAAGAGACTTAGACTCCCACACAATAATAGTCAGAGAATTTAACACCCCACTGTCAATATTAGACAGATTAACAAGACAGAAAATTAACAAGGATATCCAGGACTTGAACTCAGCTCTGAACCAAACGACATAAGAGACATCTACAGAACTCTCCACCCCAAATCCACAAAATATACATTCTTCTCAGCACCACATCACACTTATTCTAACACTGATCCCATAATTGTAAGTAAAACACTTCGGAGTAAATGCAAAAGAACAGGAATCATAACAGTTTCTCAGGCTACAGTGCAATCAAATCGGAATTCAGGATTAAGAAACTCACTCAAAACCACACAAGTACATCAAAACTGAAAAACCTCTTCCTGTATGACTACTGGGTAAATAATGAAATTAAGGCAGAAATAAATAAATTCTTTGAAACCAAAGAGAACAACGCTACAATATACCAGAATCTCTGAGACACAGCTAAAGAAATGTTTAAAGGAAAATTTATAGCACTAAATGCCCACAGGAGAAAGTAGGAATTATCTAAAATCAACACATTAACATCACAATTAAAATAACTAGAGAAACAAGAGCAAGCAAATTCAAAAAGCCAGCAAAAGACAATAAATAACTAAGATCAGAGCAGAACTGAAAAAGATAGAGACACAGAAAACCCTTCAAAAAAAAAAAATCAATGAATTCAGGAGCTGGTGTTTTGAGAAGATTAATAAAATAGACAGCCAGGCAGGCTAATATAAAAGGGAGAAGAGTCAAATAGTCACAATAAAAAATGATAAAGAAGAGATCACTACTGATCCCACGGAAATACAAACTACAATCAGAGAATACTATAAACACCCCTATGCAAATAAAACTAGAAAATCTATAAGAAAAGGATAAATTCCTAAACACATACAGCCTCCTAAAAGTAAACCAGGAAGAAGTCAAATCCCTGAATAGGCCAGTAACAAGTTCTAAAATTCAGGCAATAATTACTAGTCTACCAACAAAACGAAGCCGAGGACCAGATAGACTCATAGCCGTATTCTACCGGAGATACAAAGAGGAGTTGATACCATTCCTTGTGAAACGATTCCAAACAATAGAAAAAGAGGGAATCCTCCCTAACTCATTTTATGAGGCCAGCAGTATCCTGACACCAAAACCTGGCAGCAACACAACAAAAAACAGGAAATTTCAGGCCAATATCCCTGATAAACACTGATGCAAAAATCCTCAATAAACTTATGGCAAGCCAAGTCCATCAGCACATCAAAAAGTTTATCCACCATAATCAAGTTAGCTTCATCCCTGGGATGCAAGGCTGGTCAATACACGAAAGTCAATGTATGTAATCTAGCGCATAAACATAGCCAAAGACAAAAAAACACATGATTATCTCAGTAGATGCCAAAAAGGTCTTTGATAAAATTTAACGCCCCTTCATGCTAAAAACTCTCAATAAACTAGATATCAATGGAATATTATCTCAAAATAATAAGACCTGTTTATGACAAACCCAGAGTCAATATCATACTGAATGCAAAAGCTGGAAGGATTCTCTTTGAAAACTGGCACAAGACAAGGATGCCCTCACTTATCACTCCTATTCAACATACTGTTGGAAGTACTGGCCAGGCAAGAGAAAGAAACAGGCAAGAGAAAGAAATAAAGGGTATTCAGTTAGGAAAAGAGGAAGTCAAATAGTCTCTATTTGCAGATGACATGATTGGATATTTGGAAAACCCCATCATCTCAGCCCCAAATCTCCTTAAGCTTATATGAAATGTTGGCAAAGTTTCAGGATACAAAAACAATGTGCAAAAATCATAATAATTCCTATACACCAATAACAGATAAATAGATTGCCAAATCATGAGTGAACTTCCATTCACAATTGCTACAAAGAAAATAAAATACCTGGAAATACAACTCACAAGGAATGTGAAGGACATCTTCAAGGAGAACAAAAAACCTCTTCTCAAGGAAATAAGAGAGAACATAAACAAATGGAAAAAAATTTCTATGCTCATGAATAGAAAGAATCAATATCATGAAAATGGCCATGCTGCTCAAAGTAATTTATAGATTCAACGCTATCCTCATCAACTAGCATTGACTTTCTTCACAGAATAAGAGATCACTACTTTAAATTTTATATGGAACCAAAAAAGAGCCCATATAGCCAAGATAAAAATAAGCAAAAAGAACAAAACTGGAGGTATTACACTACCTGACTTTATACTACAAGTTGACAGTAATCAAAACAGCATGGTACTGGTACCAAAACAAATATACAGACCAATGGAATTGAAATAACACCACACATCTACAATTATCTGATATTTCACAAACCTGATGAAAACAAGCAATGGGGAAAGGATTCCCTATTTAATAAATGGTATTGAAAAAATTGTCTAGCCATATGCAGAAAACTGTAACTGGATCCCTTCCTTACAACTTATACAAAAATTAACTCAAGATGGAATAAAGACTTAAACATAAGACCTAAAATAAAAATCCAAGAAGAAAGCCCAGGCTACACAGTTCAGGACATAAACATGGGCAAAGACTTTATGACTAAAACACCAAAGGCAAAGGCAACAAAAACCAAAATTGACTAATGGGATCTAATTAAACTAAAGAACTTCTGCACAAAAAAGAAACTATCATCAGAGTGAAAAGACATGGGAGAATGGGAGAAAATTTTTGCCATCTATCCATCTGACAAAGGGCTTATATCCAGAATCAACAAGGAACTTAAACAAATTTACAAGAAAAAACAAACAACTCCATCAAAAAGCTGGCAAATATATGAAGAGACATTTCTCAAAAGAAGACGTTTATGTGGCCAACAAACATGAAAAAAATCTCATCATCCCTTTTACACTGTTGGTGGGAGTGTAATTTATTTCAACTATTGTAGAAGACAGTGTGGCAATTCCTCAGGGATCTAGAAGCAGAAACACCATTTGACCCAGCAATCCCATTACTGGGTATATACCCCTAAAATTATAAATCATTCTACCATAAAGACACATGCACATGTATGTTTATTGCAGCACTGTTCACAATAGCAAAGACTTGGAACCAACCCAAATGCCCATCAATGATAGACTGGATAAAGAAAATGTGGCGCATACACACCATGAAATACTATGCAGCCATAAAAAAGAATTAGTTCACATCCTTTGCTGGGATGTGGATGCTCATTCTCAGCGAACTAACACAGGAACAGAAAACCAAACACCACATGTTCTCATTCATAATTGGGAGTTGAACAATGAGAACACATGGACATAGGGAGGGTAACTTTACACAGTGGGGCCTGTCAGGGAGTGGGGGGGTAGTGGAGGGGTAGCATTAGGAGAAATACCTAATGTAGATGATGGGTTGATGGGTGCAGCAAACCACCATGGAATCTGTATACCTATGTAACAAACACACACCATGGCCTGTTTGGGGGTGGGGTTGAGGGGAGGGAACTTAGGGGCAGCAAAGCAACATGGCACACATATATCTATGCAACAAACCTGCATTTTCTGCACATGTATCCCAGAACTTAAAGTATAACACAAAAAAGGCAAAATAGCTGCATAGATATTTATTTTTGAAAGGTATACAAATGGAAGATTTGTGTATGTGAAGATTTTCACCATCACTGACTATCAGAGAAATGCACATTAAAATTACAATGAGGTATCATCTCACCTCAATTAAAATGGCTTTTATCCTAAAATAGGCAATAACAAGTGCTGATGAGGTTGTGGAGAAAAAGCAACCCTTACACACTTCTGATGGAAATGTAGATTAGTACAACCACTGTGGAGAACAGTTTGGAGGTTTTTTAAAAAAAACTAAAAATAGAACTACTATATAATCCAGCAATCTCATTGCTGGGTACATTCCTTTTATAATATACTAATTATAAAAATATATCGATTTTTAAAATTAGTATATTCAAAATATTTTTGCACTTTCATGCTTATTGCAGCATTATTTACAATAGCCAAAATTTGGAAGCAACCTAAGTGCTCATCAACAGTTAAATCAGGAAAACGTGGTCTATAAACACAGTGGAGTACTATTCAGGAATAAACAAAAATCTTATCCTATTATTTTTAACAATGCAGAACTGGAGATCATTATATTAAGTGAAATAAGCCAGGCAGAGAAAGTCAAACTTTACATGATGTCACTCATTTGTGGGAGCAAAAATTAAAACAATTAAACTCATGGAGACAGAGAGCAGAATAGTCGTTATCATTGGCTGGAAAGTGTATTGGGATGGGGGCAGAAACTGGGCATGATTAATGAGTCCAAAAATTTTGTTAGATAGAATGTAAAAGCTAGTATTTGATAGCAAGATGACTACAGTAAACAATAAATTATTATACATTTTAAAATAACTAAGAGTATAATTGGAATATTTGTTTCACAAAGAAATGACAAATGCTTGAGTTGATGGATACCCTATTTACCCTTATGTGATTATTACACATTTTATACCTGTGTCAAAATATCTCATGTATCTCATAAATATATATATATATATATACCTAACATGTAACCATAAAAATTAAAAATTAATTTTTTTAAAGTATATAGCCAAACTCAAAGCTAACATTAAAAAAATCATGGTGAAAAATTACAGTAAACATATTGTGAAAAAATTGTTAAGAAAATAATAATGTCACATTAGAAAATATTCACTTGATCCAAAAAACAACAGTAGGAGATTTCTGGCAACATGGCCGAATAGAAACAGCTCTGGTCTGCAGCTCCCAGCAAGATCAACACAAAAGTTGGTTGTTTTTTGCATTTCTAACTGAGGTACCCAGTTCATATCATTGGAACTGGTTGGACAGTGGGTGCAGCCCAAAGAGGGTGGGCCAATGCATGGTGGGGAAGTACAAGGGGTCAGGGAATTCCCTCTCCTAGCCATGGGAAGCCATTAGGGACAGTACCCTGCACTCTGGCCCAGACACTGTGATTTTGCCATGGTCTTTGCAACCCACAGACCAGGAGATTCCCTCTGGTGCCTACAACACCAGGGCACTGGGTTTCCAGTGCAAAACTGAACAGCTGTTTGGACAGACACAGAGCTACCTGCAGGAGTTTTTTTCATACCCCAGTGGTACCTGGAACACAAGTGAGACAGAACTATTCACTACCCTGGAAAGGGGGCTGAAGCCAAAGAGCCAAGTGATCTGGCTTGGCGGGTCCCACCCTCACAGAGACCAGCAAGCTAAGATCCACTGGCTTGAAATTCTCAGCCAGCACAGCAGTCCAAGCTCTACCTGGGGTGCTCAAGCTTGGAGCAGGGAAGGGCATCCACCATTGCTGAGGCTTATGTAGGCAGTTTTCCCCTCACAGTGTAAACAAAGCTGCCTAGAAGTTCAAACTAGGCAAAACCCACTGCAGCTCAGCAAGGCCACTGCAACTAGCCTGCCTCTTTAGATTCCCTCCTCTCTGGAAAGGGCATCTCTGAAAACAAGGGTGCAGCTCCAGTCAGGGACTTATAAATAAAACCCCCACATCCCTGAAACAGAGCATCTGGGAGCAGGAGCAGTTGTGGGCACACCTTTAGAAGATTTAAATGTCCCTGCCTGGCAGCTCTGAAGAGAGAAGTGGATCTCCCAGCACA